>NC_142243.1:78897691-79049206 GCF_052056855.1 Sturnus vulgaris | reverse complement strand
TACATATGAAATTAATCTCTTGCAGGTGTGTGCAGGTAATAGAAATCCTTATTTATAGCAATCTAGACTTGGTCTTCCCTGCAGTATTGTGACCCTCTCTACATGAATTTACATATTTCTCCCAGGATTGAAGTTTTACTCACTTAAGGCACTTGATGCTTTAATCTTGAAAATACATCTGGAAATATTCTGTGTTCTCATGATATTAAGCATTCCTTGGAAACATTTCTGATAACCTCTGGGTGCATTTTTTCATTCTTTTTTTTTTTTTCCTTTTGCTTTGGCGTTTTTCAGCTGTCATTGTGGTGACTGTCAGACACACTTGAAGCAATAACTCTGCATATGCAGTCCTAATTATGAAGATTTTATTCAAGATTTTCAGTATTTGTGTCAATTTTAGACTATTATTTAAGAAGGCAAGAGTATTTTTGTCATCTTGTGATGTAAGCAGCTGCCCACTGATTAAAAAAATCATAAAGAAAGGAGTCTCATTTATTTAATGTTGACAATCTTTTTTTCAACCATCACTCTTTGGACTTTTTATGGACTTTTACACAATATGATTGGATAGTTCATGCACATGAATCAGGAATGGTGCCATGCTTTGCAGCCATGTCTAAAAATGACAAAAAGACCCCCCTCACAAAATCTCCAAGACATAACACTCAACTGGACCTTTCCCATAGGCCTTGCTTTTCCAACATCATTCATGAAGATCTTGAAGAGAAGACTCAAAGGTCTTGCCGAAAACATGGTTTTGTCAAATGCAGATTTCTTTAGCATGGGCTTCATTACAGTACCTTTATTGCTGCACCTGACAGTACCAGCATGGGGTCATTTTTGTATCTTGTCATTTTTGATAGAAAATAACTAAGATAAAAAATATTATCCTTTATTAAATTAGGATAATGAAGACAATAGACTATTTTCCACCTAGCTAGATTTCTGGAACCTAACGTATTTTTCAAATGAAAATGAAGCAAAACTTTTAGCATTCAAGTAGAAGATTGGTGAATAAAAATTTAGTTACAAATATAATTTCAAGTTAAGCTGATTTTTTTCTTTTCCAGTTCTGACTGTAGGAAAAGAGTATCATCTGCCTGATAATACTAGTGCTGGTGTGCCTTATCTTTGAAAACTAAAGGACATTAAAACATGAAGATGTCTTGGTTTTGCCTTTTTTTTTTTCTTTTTAATGAAAGGCATGATTTTTTTTTTCCTGGTTTTAGGGTGAGATCAAAATATATTTTCAGTATTTATGTTAATGTCCAAAAAGCTCAGCACAAGCTCTCAGTCAACACTTTCATATTAATATATGTTTTCTGGTTGCTGTTAATAAGTTATTCCTTCTCATAAGTATTAAGTACCTTTATAAAAGAAAATAAATTTCCTTAAAGACAAAGAACAGAGCATCCATAAGAACGTCATCAATATGCACTCAGATAAATGACTACCTACACCATAATTCTGATATTTAATGGTTCCCTTATTTTCCATAATATCCTGTTCCATGGGGACAAATATATGGATGTAGACGTGTGTTCACTGAAGTCTCCCAGACTTCTAGATGAAGAGATGTCTCCTAGCAGCTTTCAGCTTTTACATAGCCTTGAAATTGCAGTACATCTCTGCGGTGAGTTTCAGAGCCATATGAAATGTCTGAATTATCTGACTACAAATTGAATAATTGTACTTTCCATTTCTATAATCCTCTTGGTATCTGGTGAAACTCAACATACTTACTTTATCTCCTATATTGCTAAGAATTTAAATTCTGGCACAAGTTTATTCAGATTTGCCCTTCTATTGGAGACAATTCAGTGAGAAGTAGAATTCTTTCATGGAAGTGCTGTAAAGATTTTCCCCTTTTCCATGATGCAAGTACCTCTTCCTGATTGACACTAATTATTGCTATGACTAAGGTTCAAGTAATGCCATTTTTTTAGGGTTTTTTAATGATCTTACGAATATAGATCAAGGGATTCAGGTGCGTACTGCAGAAAAAAAGTACTTCAGTTTGGTCTGACTCTTCCTCATGCCTGCTGAAGGAGAGATTGTCTTTGGTACCATCTTCACTATTTTAGGAAAGTTGACATGGACACTAGCTCCCATAATTTCCGTACACATGCCTCTGCTGGAGTCCTTGTCACTAAATGCATCTTAAAACAACATTTGGACTGCTTTGTCACTTCACAGGGTATATACACGTCATTACGTGAACCTCGTGAACCTTTGCTGTTTTGAGGAATACGAAGTTCTTTCTTTTCCTTTCTTTAAGTAAATACAAGTTAGTATAAATACTTATGTCTTGGCTATAGACTTCTTAAAGAAAGTAATCTATTTCAGGTCTCATTTTCAAGCTTGATGCTGTGATTTATTTTTTTTTTAATTGCATAACCTAACATATGACTGAGGAGAAAAAAAAAAAACATTATATAAACCACAGGAAAATCTTAGCTATCCTGCACAGAAAAAAGGTTTAATTAATTGATTTTTACCCCTTATCGTGAATGAAGACTAGACCAAACTCATGCTGTGACAGTATGCTTCCCCCACCCTTCTCCCACTTAATCCTCAACAACCAGCAGGGGTTGTGATTACTGCATCCACCTCACAGTGCACTTTGGGGGAGAGAAGACAACATGGTAACCAAGGCTGTTTGGAACAGTGACCTAGATGCTTTGCTGGCATGTAGATATCATTTTCAAATCAATCATCTTACTCCATAAGCAGTAGACAGCTCAGGGCTCATTTAGATCTCTTGCATGGCAGGGGCTGCATGCTAGGATCTCCCCTTGAGTAGAGACAGCTGTCCAGGCTACTTCTTAGGGATCAAGATTCCTTGCCACAACAGGTCCTTGGTAAGTGATTGATAGTGTGCTAAACTTTGGAAATCTTATCTAAGAATTATAAAAGATTAATTACGCACATATAATCCTTTAGGCATAAACCATTGGTTAAATCTAGGACTAGGATTAGGAAGCTCCTAGACTCCTCTCTGAGAAGGAGTATGGAACTCCAGGGGATTGGTTCTTTCTGAACCTCATGACTCAATGGGATGCTCTCTCTGAGAGCATTATCTGACCTTGTCCCCTCTGCAGTACATAATCATGTGCGCTTGCCATCAAATCTAATTGAACCACTGCTGAATTTAACATCGATTTTTTCATTAACTCACTGCTTTAATAAAGCATGCTGTTGCTTCTCTCTTACAAGTGAAGTGCATCACTCCATTTACAGCATGTGCATAGAGATTATAAAACGGAAGCATATCTATTGATTTCAATGGCTCCTGATTTACAGTCATGTAAAGAGGATGATAATCAAGGTGTATGTTATTTTCTAATTCTGTTAAATGAAAAAAAGAGATGTCAGAAGCTTGCTTGACAGCTTAGCTTGCATTAAATTGATTTATAATATGGTTGCATTAAAATTATATTGCAGGCACTGGCACGATTTTTTTTATTGGTATCACTTCTTTTCTTTAAATTGCCTAAAGGAGCAGCTGTGAATATGTTATTTACAGGAAATGTGAGAGAATCTTTCTTTTGTGGCCTTACCTTTAGATGTATGCTTTCTGTTATTCCTATTTTCTACCTGTTTTGTCTGTACTATGTGGTAGATGGTAGATCAGATAATTTGGCACATGCTAAGTTTTATTCCTGTCTTCCTTTCTTTGGGATTACTCTGAGTTGGTAAATTCAAAATGGGTTCTCTAACAAGGGTAAGGAATTTTCTGAATTTTCTGGATTATCTCATTTTTCTTTGCATGTTTGAGGTATGTTACAGAGATTTCTGGAAGAGCTTTAATTTCACTTATTTCTTGTGTGTGTTGTAAAATAATTTTCTAGAACTCCAAAATGTTTCTCGTATAAGATTGAGGAATATATTTTCTATTATTTATTTCTGATATTAATTTATCCTGTAAATATAATTTTACCTTGGGAAAGACTATATTTTTGTGGTCTAAAGTTTTGCATTCTAGCCTAGAAATGTTACACTATGTTTTTTGAAGTAAGCATAGATTCTATAAAACAGTTAAAAATAAAAATGTATTGGTGTTAATTACATCGCAAAGGGATGGCTTCATTAATATCAATGCAGGACTTTTGAAAGTCACGTACCTAAAAATCCCTATTTAGAAATTCTGGTATTTACTTTTCATGGCATTTTATTTTCTTAAGGTTTGTCAGTGTCTGACATTCTGTATAAACTTAGTCATGCTGCCTTTGTGGTGAGAAAATGTGTTTTCATCTTGAGAAATTTATTTATATTTTTCAATTATTCAAGCTCAGCCATTCTGATGTTGAGTATACAGCTGTAGGTGCTTTTAATATTAGTGACATTTTTCTGTAAGTAGTATAATCTCAAAGACAGCCAAAATTTCAATTCTATTTTACAGAATTAAATCTCACTAATAGAGTTTCATAATGGTGGATTCTGAAGGTCTGGTCTCACTTCTATTGAAGCAAGGAGTTCAAGAAGTTGAGCAGTGTCTAGGCCTGTCTTGCAATCTAAAAGGGAATGATTTGCATGCTAGTGTTACCCAGATTGAATTTCTTATGAAATTGTTAAAATCTCATTTCAGGTATGCGAGACAATTGCTGGTAGTTTTGAGGACAGGAAAAACCTGGCAAATGAGTAGAAGCATTGTAAGTTTCTAATGTCAATTCCATGCCAGCTCCTGGCAGACTTCATCAGCTTGTTCATCTTGAGTTGTAATGCGATGCTGCAGGAGGTTGTCAATGACTGTTTCCCACCATTGCTTGATATCTATTTTTGACATCTGAAAAGAGACACAAAACCAAAAATAGAAAAGATATATCTATCAAATTCTGTAACTTTGTAATGCTGCTTACATCATATATTCCACAGCTATAAATTGTACTATTCCTTGAGCTCCACATTACAGGAGGTAAAATAGCTAATAGGATGCAGAAATGAAAGCGGTAGGAAAAACACATTTTGGCATTGTGTTTGCCAGAACTGAGAGCAATAGAGGAAATATATCTGGGAGGGATGGAGAATAGGAAGACCCTGGAGTGTGTGCCACAAATTTAGATAGACATCCCAATTCTGAATATTTAGCCAAATTTTAATGTTTGTGTCTTTTACACTGTTCCATCTGTACTACTATTAAATACAGTGTGTGAAAGTTGATAAGTCCAAAATAATCTTTTCTGATATAATGGTTGTAGAAACGGAGACCTGGTTTCGAAAAATGGTGCAAGTATTCTGTCACTTAAGTTTTTCCTCTAGCCCTGAGGCCTAGGTATCACTGATGGTGTTTCTCTGCCTTCTACCCACCTGCTGTTTAGGTCCTGCATGGCAAGGTGGATGGCATGAACCTTCTAAATTAGACTTCCTAGGAAATATTGCTGATGCACTGCCCTGTGCATAACCACAGCACAGCTTGTAGGTATATAAACATATTTACTGTGAAACAGTAGTATTTCTTTTTGTCTTGTTCTTACTTGGAATATTAGACAACAAATTATTTAGGGAAAATAAAAAAGAACCAGAGAAAGTAATTAAGTAATCATCGTTTTTGCTCTTATCCTACACGAAGGCTTGGGGCATTTTGTTTCCAATTTGCTGGTTTTGAAAAAATAAAAAAAAAATAATTAAAAAAAAGTGTTTTATTGGTTGAAAACCAAAATTAAAATACTTATTGGGCTGCATTCAATTTTAGCTAATAGATGTTTTCTTAAATTTAGTATATTAAATGTTAAATTGCTCTATTTTATACTGCATTAATTTAAATGTGCATTATGTTATTTTCCCTCTACAATGTCAGATCAGAGGAAAGTAAGCGCAAAATGTCTTAAGAATATCTTATTGTATCTTAGTTAAATAAATCACAGGCAATAACTAGGTTTTGCATAACAGCCTATCCTTTATAACAGGGAAAGCTGTTGTACCATAACAATTTTTAGGCAAGTCAGTCATTTTGCCACTGAAATATTTCAGCTTTCTATGAAAAAAGATATTGCTGTTGAACATCCTCACATTTGCTATTACCATAATTGCATCTTTCTTGTGAGAAATTCCTACATCCTACAGATATGCAAAATTGAGGCATGCAGAGACTAAAGAGTTTTTAAAGGTAGTTATGTAAGTCTGTATCAAGGTACACAGAAAGTCTTAGATACAGATATGTGTAACGTTCTTGAGAATTCTAAGTCACATTGTAGTCATTGGGGAGGACTGTGGTCCTTTTGCCTGCTGATCTATATAGTGCACAAACTAAGCAATAAGATCTTGGCAGATTGAGAGCTGCCATAGGATTAACTCTTTTTCTCATAATGAGATTCTCAGAAAGGCATTATTTTACCTTGAAATATAATTATTTCCATTTAATTTGTAGTCTCTTCCTCCATCTTGTGAAAAAACACAGCACAGGCTATATCCCTCAAGGTACTAATATATTTTATATTTTTATATTAATTTTACACAGAAATATGAATGGTCCTTTAGCAAACATGGAAGCAGTATATATTTGAATCTGGACTAGAAAGATAATACTCCTGATACCGGAAATGATGCACAGGATGTTTTAGACAATCAGCGTGTCACAATCCTTGGGTTTTGTCCCAAGCTTTGGTCCTCTAAGAATGCAGTTTTGATACCGAGCAGATTGCTGGGACCCCCAGCATACTCTGGAATCTTCTTGATCATCTTGAAGTTGTCCTGACCTACTGGGTACTTGTCCTATTATCTGTGAACTCCTGGAACTCTTGGAAGAATCTGAGGGGTCTCGTGGGTTCTCCTGCTGAGAAATGCCTGAAAGAATGGAGTTTGTTCAGTCTAGAGAAAAGAAGGATCAGGGGAGAGCTTAAAGCTCTCTACAACTACCTTAAAGGAGGGCATAGAAAGGTGAGTATTGGTCTCTTGACCCAAGTAGCAAGAGATAAAATGGGAGGAAATTACCTCAAGTTGCATCGTTGGAGGTTTAGATTAGGTATTAAGGAAGCATTTTTTCACAGGAAGGGTTTTCAAGCACTGGACTAGGCTGTCCAGGGAGAAGTGGCTAAGTCAGCATCTCTGGACATATTTAAAAGACGTGTAGATGTGACAGTTAGGGACTTGACTGTTATGTGTCTAAGTAAAACTAAACACATGGGTAGCTCAAGCAGCTTGTAACAGATTCTCACAGCTGTCCTTGATCATGGCATGTCTGAAGCTTTAGGGACCTGTAGACTTTAGGAAGGATTCTCTTAACTTTCAAAGGAAAGCACCTTTTTAACACATGCTTATGGAGAAACCTCACCCTTGTAACCCAGCAACCTTGAAACACAGGGTTTGTGCAGAAGAATAAAAATTCAAGCAGAAATCATTAGTGTTTATAGATTGTATCTATAAGTATTGTCTGGACATTAAAAAGGGTAAACTTTTTACTCTAATTTTGTCAGTTCACAAAGTAAAAAAAAGTAATTTTTGTTCTGGTATGGTTTCTTTAGTAAAGATGACCAAAAATGTAAACAAAATTCAAAACTTTATTGAGCATAGAATGTAAGACTATCTGGTGTACAGGATGGGTTTTCAGGTCTCACAGAAATCGTTTTAAATCTTTTTAAGAGAAAATTGTCACATTTATGTATTTGATTTCGTTCATAGACTTGTTTTCTACACTTTAATGCAACTGAAAGTATATTATAAAGACTTGCTTTTGCCTTATGCTCAGGTTGTTTGCCTTTTGAATTGCACCTATTATAATTGTTTATTTAATTGCATTATATTATGTTATGCTATTTATTATACTATATCACACTGCAATACATCATATCACATCATCTATTATAATCAAGAAATGTTCGTGATGCTCTTGTTTCATGACACCAGCTTCCCATCCTCCTTGTTCTCCTTGGTGTTGATTAAAATCCCAGAGGTTTATTTTATACTTACTTCATGCTTTGCTGTATATTATTCAATTTTGACACCTTTGTCCATTCTAATAAAATGAATTTTTAACTATTATTTGCAATAATATGCATAAAATGCATACACAGTTGAAAATGCTGCATGTGCATAGATTCTTGAAATAGTCCATTGTATTATTTTTAAATTGTTCTAATCTTATTTATGAATCCTATCAAGTAAAACTACTGAACTGCATTCCTCCATATTACACAAATACATTCTGCGATGCTCAGTACACATTGTTGACCATTAGTACTTCTTATTATCTGCAGTGAACATAATCGCTCACAGCTGTAGAGTAAGAATATTGAGTAATTTGAAATTATAGCTTTTTTAAAGGTCAATGTCCTGTATCAGAAATGACTTACAACAAGCTTTTTGTATTGCTGTCTTTCATGCAATTCAAATTTATTTCCTCTATTTTTTTTACTACAGCTGATGTAAACCAGCAAATCACAATAACTTCCAGCCCCATGCTGATTCCCTTCTGCTATTGAAACTGGCAGTCTTGCATGTAAATTTTACTTTTTTTATTACCCAGAAATCTTTCAGGTGCTTCAGGTTCTTAAGATCTTCTGGTGGTAACCATAACCAAGGTAAAAATCAGATAAATTCTTATTTGTAATCTTAATGTATCTGCAGAGAAATAAAGAAGAAAAGCTATACCTGCTTTTGCCTCAGCTCCTGTGGAAGTTAGATTGGAAAGAACAGGGGCAAAGATATAGTTGTGATTCTGTTGAGAGTAACCCTTTTATGCTTGAGATACTCCTCCATGGTGTCTAGCCTAGATTAAATTTACTTTATATGTCCAGAACTGGGGTAAAGTATTCTAGAACAACAAATATTGAGACCCAATATGTCTGATATTTCATTGCCTTGTATCTTCTGAAGTCTTTTATCTGTGTAAAGAAAAAGTAATGTACAGGTGTGATGTTGTTCCAACTCTGATTTAGTTCTTCAATCACGGCATGAGGTGTAAAGTAACAGAGAATATATTGTGCTGTGAAATCAATGTAAGGGTGCCAATTTGTAACTTCATCCAAAAAGACTGTTGAATAGCTGATTATTCTTATTCTGTGTCCTGCTGAACGTTATAGACTACTTAGCACATATTGTACTAATATGGAATTTCTGAAATTAAGGAAAACTTGTTGATTTCTCCTTAGAGAAAGGATTATTTTTTATTGTTTTTCAAGCTTTATGAATGGGCTAAAACCCAAAATATTTTTCCATAGATAGGATATTTTAAATTATACTGGAACAAAAAGTTCATCTATTAGTATATAATTATATTTGTATCTTTTTTATTTATACATTCAATTAACTCCATGTAAAATCTTGATCATAGTAATATTTGATTGGCATTTTTGGTATATATATATTTTCTTTCTCTGGGCAATGTTAGGTAAATAAAGAATTGTGCTTAAAAAGTGGAATCTTCAGGTCTAACATGATATGCTAATTCTAGTATGCTTTTGCATAATTGTGTGTGACAATTATATGGATTCATCTTAGTCCTCCAAATGTGTAAATCTGGCATGTCTGGGTTTTTTTAGTATATCGACTTGTGGGATTTTACAGGACATAGTATCTTTTTTTAATCACTATGCTGCAATTATTGCTGGGATCAAAAAATGTGGGTTTCTTGGGAACCTGCATGTAATTAGCTGCTGCTAATCCAGAAGGCTTAGAATATTTGAGAATTTTCCTGCAGGAAAGTAATTGGCCCAAAAGGCTTTCCTTTTATGCAAGGGAAAGAATGAGTTGGAGGGAAGAATATGATGTTTTCATCATATTCTAGACTTGTCAGGAGAGAGATGCTCTAGCAAATATAATTAAAACCATTATTTGAGTGAAAGTTATATTATCAGATTGGTATAAATCCTAAAGAAATTCCTGTGAATTGAAGCCTTATTTTCATGGAGCTACAGATATGTCTGTCACATTTAGAAATGTCTTATATCTGATGGTTGAAATGATCATAAATTTTAAAGTTTAGTCAAAGTCTTTTAAGAAACGTGGCTATATTAGTCTCTTGAAAGGGTCATAAAATGTTATGATGATGGCACAGCAGTGGATATGCCAATCTTGCAAAGTGAAATTTTTCATTACAAACAATATATTTGTTTTCTCTGTTTTGAGACCTTAAGAAATTAACTGAGAAGTGAGTCAAAATGTGCTCCTCCTAGAAACTTAAGTAATTTGCACGCCATATCACTTGAAGGATAGTTTAAGATGAGGTCTTACAGAGTAAATTCTATACATTCTGTTAAAGACAGAAGGTCAAAGTCCATTGACCCAGTTGAGAAATCTGTGATTAAAAAAAAAAAAAAAAAAAAAGCAGGGCTTCAAGAATATATTTTCTACCAAATTCTTCTAAAGATACCTCATTTCTAAAGTTTATTACCCATTTTCTGGTTTGTAGGAAGAAGTGAAAGTAGATTAAAAGATATTTAATGGCAGGATTTTTTTCCCTGGTCAAAAGGTACCCAACTTTCCCCCTTTAGCATCAATAATTTTTCAATGTGGTTATGCATATATATTTTCTTTTTGAGATTGTGAGTATATTAAAGCATTCTAACTTACCAAGATGAAAAGTAGCATTTTTGATCAATGTCTGGTAAGTAACGGAAAAATACAGAAGGAATATAAATTACTCTCCTTAATCAACCATTTAGTATGATGCTGTCATACAAAATTTTATTTCTTTATAAAAACAAAGTTTAAAATTTTCTGGAACTTAATTTATTGAGATCATAAATGAGTGTTTCTCTTCCCATTTTTACCCTAAAGTTTTGGAAATAAAAGTGTAAAAGTCCACTAGTCAAATATTTACAAGCTGTTATTTATCTCCAGCTTTTTTGTTTCAGATATGCTGGCATTTGTTAACATTTACTGTGAGAGCACCATGCAGTTGCTTTAAGGAAGACTGCTGCTCTGCCACTTTGAAATTGCCATATTTTTCACTGAGATTTTTTTCTACAAGTCTAAAAGTCTTCTGAGCAGCTGTAGTGACAGCAAACATTTGGGCGAGATTGTTTTTATCCAGAGCAGACATCCTTTGTGAAGTAGAAAACTGTTGAGAGGCATTTGACTGAAAAAAAAAAAAAAAAACAAAAACAAAAACAAACCAAAACAACAACAACAAAAAAAAAAAACAAAAAACAAAACAAAAACACAAACAAACAAACAAACAAACAAAAACAAAAAAAAACCTTTTTCTGGTTGGAGAGAAACCATAAACTCTGTACTTCAAACAAGTATTCTTGCTGGGGAGAAAATCAGAAAAAGTCCTCAGTATTGAGACAAAAATTATAGTACATTCTGTCTTCTTTATTATGCTTTTTTAAAACTTGAAGCATTAAAAGAAGTTCAGTGTTCTTCACTATATTTCTCTTTTCATGCACATCGTTCTTGCCCACAAGTCTCATGTCTGCTTCTTTCATTGCTGATCTTTGTGTAAGAGTGGAATTTCTGTGTTTGGCCAACATAACCTTTTAACTGTTACATTTTGCTACAATTCTTGGCGTCATTCAGCATTGACTGAGTATCTCCAGAGGTAAGGAATTAGTCAATAGCTTTCAAATTAATAAACTTCAATGATAAAGGCAAGGAGGGTCTGGCCCACTTCAAACACCTTACAGCTGCGGTTGGTCAGACTTCTGCATCAACATGCACATGTATGTGTGCATGCACGAGTAAATGTGTAAGATGTTTAATTTTGTCAAGTAAACATGCACAAACAATAATTTAAAATTCAGTTAAAATAGAAGAATTCCAAGTTATCTTCTTGAAACCCTATTGTGACAAAAATATGTCATTGAAGTAGCAAAATATGTCACAGAATATGTCACAAAACAATATGGCAAAACAATAGCTTGCTGCGTACCCAAGTATTCTTTTAGATCACAGTTTGGATACATTTCCCCACCAAGGCAACTTTTGCTTGCAAGTGCAGTTTTCTCCCTGATTAATGTTTGGATATGTGTATATATAATGTGACAATCAGAGAACTACTTCACAGGACCCATATGTTGTGGTTTGGCAGGCAACTTTCATTCTTCTTAGGTGGACAGCTAAAACCCATGATATCTAGAATCATAGGCATCTATAAAGTTATTTTTCTTTTTGCCTCTATTCTAACAAGCCCTACGTAAGCCAAAAATAATTATTTTTTGGTCTTCCCTGGAAAACAAATAACATGTTAAAATGACAAGTTTTCTTGTTTGGACTTTTAGTTTATTTTTCTTTTTTTCTTTGTTTTTGTTGTTGTTGTTGTTGTTGTTGTTGTTGTTGTTGTTGTTGTTGTTGTTGTTGTTGTTGTTGTTGTTGTTGTTGTTGTTGTTTATACTCCCCAAAATAATTTAGTCATTAAACTTATTTAAACTATTTAATTAAAAAAATACCTTATTCAACCTGCTGGACATGTTTCTTTTCATATGGAATGGGATACAGTTGGCTTTCTGGGCTTCGAGTACACATTACCAGTTTAAATCCACTATTCTATTTGTCAGTAGTCCCAACTCCTTCTCCATTAAATCCATTCACTCCCCTGTATCTAGGGATACTGGGGATTGCCCCAATGCAAGTGCAGGGATTTGCACTGGGCCTTTCTAAATTTCATGCAGTTTGCATGGGCCCATTCCTCAAATTTTCAAGGTCCCTTTGGATGGTGTCTCATCCCTCAAGTGGATCAGCTGCACCCTTAAGCTTTGGTGTAATCTGTAAACTTGCTAAGGGTACAGTCATTCTCTTTGTTTATGTCATTAATAAAGATATTTAGTAGTATTGATCCCAGGACAGGCCTTAAAGAACACCACTCATTGCTGGTTCCCACTGGGATATTGAGCTATTGACTGTAACTCTCTAGATGACATCCAGCCAATTTCCTAAGGGTCCATCCCTCAAACCCATGTCTCTCCAATACAGAGGGAATAATGCTATGGGGGCCCATATCAAGGGCCTTTCAGAAGTCTAGGTAGATGATAACTGTAGCTCTTGCCTAGTCCACCAGTGTAGTCACTCCATCACTGTGTCACAGAAGGTCACTAGATTAGGTCACTAGTCAGGCATGATTTGCTCTTGATGAAGCTTTCTTTCTTATGTTTTAACATGTCCCACAGGAGGATTTGCCTCATATTACTTTACAAAGTGAGGTAGTTCCCAGGGTCCTCCTTTCTACCTTTTTTTAAAATGGGTGAAACGTTTGCCTTTTTCCATTCACTGAGGACTTTGTCTGGTTACTATGGTATTTAAGTATTATGGAAAATGACTTGGTAACTACACCAGCCATTTCTCTCAAGACCCTGGGATGCATTTTGTTGGGTATATAAATAAGGAGTTTATTTTCAGTTTCTTCAGGCAGTCTCAAACCTGATATTATCCTATGATCAAAGAGACTTCATTTCCCCACTCCCTCTCTTGAGTTTCAGGACGTGAGGGATGCAGGAAAATAAATTACCATTGTAAACTGAGACAATATTGATGAGTACCTCTGCCATGTTGATTGTCACCAGCTCTATCATCTTATGGCAAGGAGAGTGCATTTTCTTCAATCTTCTTTTTCTTACCAACATGCATGTAAATTCTTTTCCTACTATTCTTTGCATTCCTAACTAAATTCAGCTCCAGCTGCACTTTAACTTTTACAATCCCATCCTTATCCTTCTGAGAATTGTCTCTGTATTCATCCCAGGATATGCCTTCCAGGTTACATGGTATGTGCATTTCCTTCTCACACTTTAGTTTGATCAGAATGTCCTTACTGAATGTGGAGAGATGACTAGGAGTAAAATAAGAGGATAGAAATTATAGGGTAAAATTAAGCTTCTACTCCCTGCATGGAATGGTGTTGGCACGCTTGAAGCCTTTCCTGCAATGATTCCTCATACAGACGATCTGCAACTATAAGTACTTGCTATGGTGATGGGGACATGGAACAAAGGGTGGAGCAGAGTGGAAATACTGCATCCAGTTTCTGAAGAAATTCTTGTAGGGAGAGGAACTTGATGGTACAAGTTTTTGCAGCTGATAAACCGCATAGCACCTCTTCACCACAGAAGGTAAGAGAAGACATCCTGCTGCTGAGCCAAGAACTGTGGCAAAACAATTCTCCTTCATTAAACTTGGTTTGTTATACCTTAATTGCAATAGGCTGAACCTGTTTTCTCCCCCATAGGGATACCTGTTGGGTTAGAACCACATTCTGTGTCCTCAATATATTTACTAGGGATAAGAGTTTCTCTGTATTTTGTTTTGAATACATTTTAACAGCCAGATACTCTCACCAGAAATTCTTGAACCTGTCACAGTTTTATATTAATACAGAATGTTATCCTATAAACTGTTGGTGTGAACCTTTAATGGATGCTGGCAGTTCCTGGAAATGAATAACATTTTCAAAGGAAGTGTAAGACCTGCTGAGGGGTCATAAAGTGGAAGACGTTCTGAGAGGCATCCCCTCACACCTCCCCTTGGTGTGTCCCTAAGTCAGCCAAAGTGCCCTCCCGTCCAGCAGCATTGCCCAGTGAAGGGTTCCCCTAAAGGGTGCTGACAGACTGGTCAGGTACAAGGATCTCCTTTCCTGGGGCACTGACAGATTAATGAAATGCTAAAATCGAGGTCAAGTCGAGGAAATCTGCTGCTCTTCACTTGACGCTGAGCCATGCAAGTCTCCTGCATTCCTTGGGAAAATATATTTCTTTAAGTTAGCCAGAAAGTCAAGACTAGGGTAGAAAACTAGTAGTTACTGAAAAAAATTTACTTGATTGAGAAAGGACAGCATCCTTTTGGGGGTTTGTTTGGTTTTTTTTAATATGTTGTTGGACAACCATCTCCTTCACATGCTTTTTATGGTAAACTCCAATTTGAGAATCTTTGAGGCTTTCTCTTCATAGGTCTCTGTAGGTATTATGTCTAAAGTAGTTCCATGCAATGGAACCCTAATTTTATTTTAGAAGTTCTTTGTCCATTTGTAAAAAAAATAGCTATAGGGCCCTAAACCCATTTTTCCACTGGGGAATTTAAAAGCCATCTTCTTTTCTTCACTTTTTCTTTTTGCATAATGTCAATCAAGGAAAAAAAAACGTATTTCATTGCAAGGGTTTTACATTTACTCAGAAAAATGGGGAAATCACAGCACTCACAATACATACCATACTCACTTTCACAGCAACTTAAGGCCAGTCTTCCTTCATTTTTAAGAATTCATAGACAAGTATGAGTCTTTGTGTAACCTTTAAACCCAGAAAGCCAGGAGAAGGTAGCAGATGCTGAAAAAGATATTGCTATAACACAATGTTGTAATTCTTTAATTAGGAAGTGATTGTTAAATTTTAAACACAATGGAGATTTTACCAGACAACAAAACGTGCCAAGAGGGGCTGGATTGACAATAAAATTCTCAGTATGCACTGGTTTAATTATAGTTTAATAATGTCTTAGTGCACTGTCTTAGACATATATTCTAATATGTGGCATTTAAAGTATGGACTTTCTAACCAGTGCGAAGTACTGTTCATAATGTAACTGCCATCTTACTTAAACTTTTGTCTCTCTATAAGATCACACCAAAAATGTGGGGTTTATTTTTATATAGGTTCTTGAAACATGACAAAAATTTTTCAATAGGTTTCTTGAAGGTGAACTGAAGGAGAAAAATGTACAGTTTCATGTCCAAATTCTTTCACTTACTGTAATGAATTAATTAGGATAGGGAGGGAAACGTAATACAGATCAAACTAAGATTTTAATAGAATTTTTTTATATGAATTAATAAGTTCTAATCTAAAGCATGATTTTCTAAAGATAGTCCTATGACTTCATCAGTGTTACAGATGGTGTGAGTTGCGGTGTCTACAAAGCATTAGGCTTTACTACAGCTGAAGAATGAGTCACTTTCAAGAAATTTTGTAAAATTTTCCTTCTTTATTAAATGTTCCTTTAGAATATGGCCATGCAGTTTTGCAAATGAAAGCCTTGAGCATAAATCCCTGATTCTTACTGTGACCTTTGCAGTGTGTTTTTGCAGTGATTTAAAGAAATAATAAATATTCTGCTGACTATAGACATATAGTATACATAAAATGATGCAGAATAGTTGATGAGTTCTGGAATTACTTCCTGATGAAGTAAACGAAGTAGCAGAAGAAAATTATCTTGAAGGACTTTAAAAGTGGTGTTAGTGTTAGAATCTGATTATTGCGAGATGCATCTGCCCAAACTAAGTTGCAAACAAGACCATATGCCAAAGCCAGTAGTACAGATTTTACTTAATAACAAATGTAAGGTAGAGAAATAGAAAGAAATAAGAAAGAGGAAGAGAGAGAGAAAGAGAGAGATTAAACAGAAGACAGTCACCACCCCATGGATCCAATGGCATCCCATTGGTCCTTCTTCACCGTGGTCTTCACAGTGGTTACAGTCCCAGAGCTGTTATTCTGGAGATACCACCTTTATGCAGTCCAAGTCCCAAGTATCCATGGGGTGCTTGCAGGTGTTCCCATACCTTGGGATAAACAGTTGTTTCCTTTCTCACAGTCTGCCACTGCCTTTTGTATGGATGCACTAATCAGAATGTGTTAACTAGACCCCACCAGTGCTAGGCCTGGAATTAGTGCCTCCCTGTTGCAAGCTCCTCTCTTCTGTGCTTATCTCAAGTTCCTGCTAGTGCTGGCTTGTCTTATGGCAAGCTCTTTGTGCAGCCCTGACAGTGTTTGAGGCAATTGTGATCTTTAAGTCTCTTACAGTTAGATGAAACAAAGCCACGTATTTGTGCTTATTCTACTGGTATAAATCAATTATGTCAGTGTGAGTGAGGGAAAAAAATAACTTCATTGTGTGAGCAGCTAAATTAATCATCGATATTAGAAAGTCTTTTCCCATTGTTCATTCATAGCTTGTCGAAAGAAGACATGTTCAATTACTAAACACGAGAACAGCTACACAAAAAGTAACTGTATGTATGCAGAAGAGTGAAAAGAGGAAGCCTAAGTCAGCACATTCCTTTTTACACTGCTGGCGAATTGGAACTTATGTTGACAACTGGTTTTCTCATGACAGTTAGTCTTTAAAACTTGAAATTAGGAGCATGGAACCTACCCCCAAACTATGTCATTAAAATCCCTCAAAATCAAGGGTTTTGTTCCCCTTACCACTTCCCTTGACTGCTTTCCTTTCCTATTCCCCTGCCTGGATTTAATATCCACTGAGTGTTAGCATTTTCCACTTTCTTTGCAAAGACATAACATTTGTTCAAGTTCGTCTCATTGTTTAGATATACCATAGGTTTATTTTGTTTTGTTTTGGTTTTGTTTAATGAGGGTATTTCAGACTGACTTGAGACTTGATGGGTGCTATGACAATAAAAATAGCTTTGTTGTGGTCCTTTGAGAATTGCAGACTGGGGGAAGGCTAGTATCCCATGGGCTTAGATTCTAAGCTATGATTTTGCCATTATCTTGGTGTCAGTCATAAATATGTTTATTTAAAACTGTTTGTTAAGGAGCAGTGGTGACCTGTGGAACCAATAGCGTGAAAGGGGAAATGGCATTAAGGAATCTGGATATTTCTAATTATAGCTATTGAGTGGATGTGTTGAATTTTTAACTTCTCCAGGAATTGTTAGGGAGGGTACCTGGCAGGAAAGGTCCTCCCATCACCCCAATCTGGAGCAGGGCAGCTCAGGACACCGGGTCAGGCCCAGCCCTGGGCATCAGGCACCTCTTGGGGACAAAGCCTGGTGCAGACCCGAGGGTAGGAGGTGAAGGCTGAGGCATCTGCAACATGTTGGCCAGGGCCAAAGGCAGGGGCCATGGCACAGCCTCAGCTCGGGGCAGCTGCCAGGACTGGAGCAGGACCCTGGTGACCACATCCCCAAGGTGCTTCTGCAGCTTTTGTGGCTGGGTGGAAACTGTGTGAATGGATATCTATATACATGCCTTGTCTGTCTGTGTATAATTCATTGAAGTAGCACTCATATATGTGTCTAGGTGTACATCTGCATGCAGCTACATGAACTTCATGCTACAAGGAAGTCTTTTGTCACTCTGATGACTGCCTGATGATTCTGTGTTTAGCTGATGCAGCTTATTGATGAAAGAGTTCCTTGCTCAGGCTGAGGTTGAAGCTCTTTAGGCATGAGGCACAGAAGACACCTTCTCAAAACTGGGATATGTATTGCTAGGTGGGAAATTGATTTTCTGATAAATTTTGGTATAATCACATGTCTAAATTTGTTTTTTTCTGCAATAGTGTTGTTTCCTAAATTTGTTCTGTAGGCTTAAGTGCTAACTGTCATTTTGTCTCTTTCTGTGTAATGGAAATACACTGTAATTTTGCATGTGGCTTGCAGACTACACTAAAAATATTTGAAATATACTATTCTATCATTAAAAAAATTGTCATGCTTACTCTGAGGTGACTTTTGGAACATTCTGATGTATTTCACTGGTTTCAATATGTTTAATATCACAGAGTATTGGGGAAGTTATTCACTCCTAGACTGATATGGATTTCTAAACTGTCCGTTGTTTCTCATATTTTGTTTCTTGAGTTCTTCTTCAATGCATCCTGCTTTCTGTGCATAGAAACTAGGAGATATGTGTCATTAATTATGCAGGAATTGCATAATCTTGCTGTATTTGCCTCAGAATTTGGATGCCAAAATTGTTCATGTGGGAAGTAAAACTTTTTTGGCCTTTTTCCCGGAGTACACCATTTGATGCTTAGTTACACTACAAGTGAATTAAAAGAAATAAATTAAAGTGAATGCCTTTATTCTTCAGTTATGACTGTAAGCAGGAGAGGAAGGAAATGGTTACAATCTGTTCTGGTCTGCAAATATTGACCTGAATGAAAGACCGTTTCTTTAGTAGTAGAGACTTCAATTTATTTTTTTACCTTCTTCAATATAGTATTTAAGAATATTTACCACTAAAATTATATTTTTATAGACTGTATTAACTATTTTTGACTGTGCAAGTTTTACATTGTTTATACCACTATGTTCTATCTTGCAAAATTAATGGCAGACTCAGTTAACTGAAGTAAAATTCTACCTATTTTTCAGTTGTTTTGAACCTTTGTATTGCATACTTTAGTATTGTACATAATTGCTGTACTTTTATAGGTACATAGAACACGTATTAACTTAAATATTTCTAGTGACTTTGAAAACTCTTATCTACAGGAATTTATGATGTAAAATGTTTCTGTACCGTAACACAGATTTTTAATGAAATCAGTTAAAAATATTAAAAAGTGCAGAATCTCCTCTTTGATTCAAATATAATTGACCTAAATTATTTTGCAAGAATATATTCATCTTGCAAAAATAGTGATTTACCACAGCTCACTCTTTGTTTTCATAATTACCAAGTAGTTGCACTTTCAGAATATTTTTGATGCATCACACTGGCTATTTATGCTAGACTGTTATACTAAAACCTCATTTTAGACCAAGTCTTACAGTCAAGTGCTGTATCAAAGTATAGGAAGTTGTGTTTACTGTGAAAGGTTGACAGAAAGAAAAAGATGCAGTACAGAAGGTATTCATCATTATTTTTTCCTTGTTTTACTAATTGTAATGTTTTAGCTCTCTTTCCGATGTGGAGAAAATAAAATAATTTACTTGTAAGAATGTAATACTGCACCACTGCTACATGTTTATCATTCTGGGATGACTGGAACAACATTCAGGCATTGTACTGTTTTTTTAGTTTCCAGCCACCTGTATTCCAGCACTATAACATGCACTTTGAAATCTTGTGCCCTCAGAGCACATTAGATAAAGGCCAGTAATCATTGTCAAGACCTAAATATTTATAAACAGCACAAAGCTTTTTGCAATCCCAACAAATCTAGAATAAATTTCCTATAATGCAAAAGTGCTCCCTCCAGATGCTTTCAGATTACAATGAACTAAATGCATTAGCTTAAAAAATGCAGGCTTCATGTGCTCTCTTGCTTTTGTAAATATTTGGGTTGTTCATATAAAGCTTGTAAAATGCTGCGTTACACAACATAAAATTTCATTTGTAATAGAAGGCTTAGATCAGTTAAGACCTAGATGTAAAAATGTCTTTCAAAATCTTTTTCTTTTGTTGTATTTTCCTTTCTAAATGATGTTGGGGTCCTTGAAAGAAAGTAGGATCTTTGGTGTTACAAATTTCCTTCACTTATGATGCTTGCAGAGATCATAGTCAGGACAAGATAATCCTCCATTTGGCATCCTAATAGTTTCCATTAAAGCTGACAAAGCTTTACAGTACAATGAAATATGGTTAAAAAAGGATCAAATTGTTTTCTTCTTCTGAAATTAAAAAAAAAAAAAAAACAATTGCAAAAGGTCTTCCTGAAATTCTCGTGGTATCGTGCACTTGAGAGGGATGAGCTTCTAATATTTTTCTTTGGGGACAATCTTGCAAAAAATAAATCAGCATGTAACCCTTATAAATATTGGCAGTATAAAAGAGTAATTTTCACCTCCTGTCCCAAATGCTTTTAGATGACACTCATAAATATAATGAAAAGAAAGAAAGTAATGAAGAGTGTTTTAATTTTGGCCATCTTCAGGTACCCAGTTGTTACAAGGAGGGTTCAAGCTATTATTCCCTAGTGAATGAAGCACACAGGTTAGAATGGAAATGGAAAAACTAGTCAGTGATTAAATCTTGGGTTCATGTAAGCAATTGGTTCCTTTAACGATCTTTGTGGTGCAGTGCAAAGTCTTTTGCCTCTGTCTGCCTCTTCCTCAGATTATATTGAGTTCCTTAAATATGTTGTGCTAGGAAATAACACTTTGGAATTGTAAAGGTTTCCCTCTTCAAGAGGAGAAATGTGCTCTTTCTCTCTCTCGGTATATTTCTGAGCAATTTAGTTATCACCAGTTGAGCAAAATTCTCCTGCCTGCTGTTCAGTAGAACTTTTAGCCTGAGGTCATAAGGAATTATGTTTTAAAGATTTTGGTTTTGGTTAAGTTCTACATTCAGCTAGATGAAGTTTTCAATTGCAAATTAATTTTAGGGTTTTTTTTCTGTGCTAAAAAATTGAATTACCGTAATATTAATTTTTATTTTCTTTGTTCTATTTAATAATTAGTTGCTCCCTATGTATAGACCTTAAAGCCAATACTACAAAATAAAACAGTAATGTAAGCATGTGCTTAAAGAAAACATGTATGCTATTGAAAATCTTCAGCTGAAAATAAAATATGACTTTATATGTTAGAGATTTATATCAACAAGAAAACAGTTACCTCTTCCCCCAGTTACTGAGTACATTAATTGTTGAATGGGATTCTATTGACTGTAAAAATGGTTGTAATTATTAGTTAGCTTGAATGAGTTGAACATATAAGGATCTAAACTCAGAAAAAAATTGCACACCCTTCAATAAATTACAGTGACTAATTTACTTTGAACGTGACTGTATTTGTAACATGACAACAGTAAACGTTCATAATCCATCCTGAATTAGGAACCCTATAAACTGTGATGTCAGAAGAGAAAAAAATTCCTACCTAGTCTAGGTTAGGTAGTGTAAGGTTAATGAGCAATTTTTCTTCCCCCAGGGACGAGGCAGTAGAGAAGCCCAGCTAAGCATGTACTTAAAAAAGAGTGAGAACAGAAATACGTGGTCTAGCATTGTATTAGAAATTAGTCTGCAAGCAAGAAATAAAGTCTGAGCAGTTCACTGAGATGCCAAGAAAACAAGTTTTCCTTGTTTAGCTGAGGAATGTAGTCTGATTTCAACCTGTTTCTTTTAAAAGCCAGTTAGATTAATGGATAAATAATCTTCCTTTTTTCCAAGTGACATAAATTTCTAAATCCTCCACCTCTGCCCTCTTGCACCTTAGAACATCCCGGAGTATATTGTTTTGGGGCCTGCTGCTGTCTATTACTGTTGACCAAGCTCCTTGAATATGCATAGCCACAGGTTCATTGATCTTCTATATAAGGCTTGAAATAACCAAAATTTGCTCTGCAATGCATGCACTTTCACTTATTTTATTAGCAGTAGAAAAGAAAAGCATTCCAGAACATTAAGAGTGCTTGAAATAAAACTAAGACAAACTATTGCAAAAAATATATTAGCCCCAAAGAATCGTGACATTACTAGTCCTTTGCCAGTATGAAAACAAGCAATCATTTCCCACTGCAATTTTAATGTACTGTGCAAGGCTTTCAATGTCTGTAACAACACTTTTATTTTTAAATGCTAAATCAAGAACAGAGACTGTCTCCTTACAGGGGTTTCTCAGTGAGGTTGCCAGTCTTCTGTGCTTTTGTTGTAGAGGTCAGAAAAATACATCCCCCTCCCTCCATTGCTACTGTTGTGCCACAGGCAGTCACAGGAACAGGTGCTCCTGACACTCTTTTTAATTTCATACTAGAATATGTATATGCATGTCACCGTAAAAATGAATTGCCTTATGTCTGTTTTTTTTTTTCTTTTGAATTAATAATCTTGCATTAAACCTTCTCAATAGTGTATGCAAAACCTCTGTTGTATTGGTGAACTGATTTTGCATAGAATCTTCCAAATGGAGGCAATATAGGGGTGGTCAGGGAACACTAGCTTAAAATATGAGCTGCTAATCTAGTTGTACTATTTATTAGAAAAAATGAATCAGAGATCCTGAGGCACTCAAAAATATTTTTGACAGTTACCATAAAGGAAGAAACTAACACCACAGCATTGTAGAGTTGCATTTCAACATGAATGCTGTTTAATCAGTTACTATATTGCAAATTAATTGCCAGTTCATGCAAAAAAAGACTGTAAATTTTCACCTGCTTTGATAAATGTTGGTCTACTATCAATGGGTATGTACAGTGTGCATAGCATGCAAACCATAGCGTGACCTTTAGTGTGCAGTTGCAGATTAATAGATCTAATATAATGAAGATATCATAAAACCGTGTATGATAATGTAGATATTGATAGAATAAATCAGTCAATATTTATGTAGCTTCGAGTTTATTAAAAAAATTAGTACAACACAGGTGTCAAAGCACAAGCACAGTCAAGTGCATTTTGCATACACAGGTTTGTCTTGAAAAATATCCTAGCTGTTTCAAGAATCTGTTCAAACCAGAAATGCTGAACAAAAGATAATATATACATTTATGCAATTATATACATACATACACATAACAAAAAATTAGCCTGATCTTATAAGAAAAAGGAGTTAGTTTTTAGTTTTAGAAGAAACAGTAGTGACTGCAGGTAAAATCTACTTGGAATTTGAGAGTGACAAACTTATAATACTATTTTGTGCAAAAGTATGGACATTGAACTTATTCTATGCATGGCTTCTGCAAATATTTTCAGTTAATACTCTGGAGATAATATAAAGGAACAGGGTAAATGTAAAGGAAATCCATATTTTGATGGCACACTGATTGACAAGTTCTCATAGACACTTTACTGTACAATTTTGTTGTTTTAACAGGTTTGTTAACTTCAGCTTATCAATTGATATATATTCTGCCTTCAGTCTTGGTAATGCACTTAAGTATGTATTGTTCTATATACTTTTTCTAAGTCCGTTTGTTTGAACAAAAAGGTATTTAAATTCTAAATCACATTTATTATATATTTCCAAATCATAATGAATGCTTTATATCAAAGGGTTAAGATGACAGTTGTAATTTAAGATCACTTGTTACTGTTTCTTAAAAAAAAATACAAAAACAAAGGTTAAACTAGAAATTAAATATTGAAATTGAAACCTGGAGATTTGAAAAAAAAAATAGTACAACAAAAGAATAGAAAAAAAATCCTTAATAAGGTAAAACTGGAACATCATCCAGTGTGCATAAGCCTTCATTCATACTGCTAAGGTAAAAAGTCAATAGCTTTGTATATATATATATGGTTTCACCAAAACAAGTCCTGTCTAACCAAACTAGAAACATTCTATAATGGAATTACTACATTGCTGGACAAGGGAAGATTAACAGAGAAAATTTATCTGGACTTCTCTAAGGCCTTTCACATGGTCCCTTTCAACACCCTTCTCTCTAAACTGGAAAGGGACATATTTGATGAGTAGGAGTTGGTTGGATGGTCAATCCAGAGGCAAGTGGTCCACAGCCCAAAGTCCCAGGGACATCACTGATAAGTAGGGTCTCTGCTCTGACTGGTACCATTTAATGTCTACATTAAAAGACAAAGGGATCAAGTGCAGCTTCAGCAAATTTTCAGGTGACCCAAGCTGAGTGATGCAGGTGACATGTCTGAAGGACAGGATACTATCCAGAGAGACCTGGATAAGCTCAAGAAATGGACCCATGGGAATCTTATGAGGTATAACAAGACCAAGTGCAACATCCTCCATGTGGGTTGAGAGAATCCCCAGTACCAGGCTGAGGGATAAACATACCAAAAGCAGCCCTGATGAGAAACACTTGTTGATACTGGTGGGTGAGAGGCTGGACATGATCCAACATGGTGCACTTGCAGCCCAAAAAGTCAGCTGTTTCCCGAGCTGCATCCAAAGCTGCAAGACCAGCAGGGGGAGGGAGGGGATTCTGTCCCTCTGCTCTGGTGAGACACCACCTCGACATTTCTGGTCCCTAACACAGGAAGGACAATGATCAGTGCACGCAGATGATTAGAGGAATGAAGAACCTCTCCTATGCGGAATGTCTGAGACAATTGATTTTTTCAGCCTGGAGGTGAGAAAGCTTCAAGAAGATCTCATTGCAGTCTTTCAGTACGTGAAGGGAGCCTACAAGAAGGATGGAGAGAGACTTCTTTCCAGGGCAGGTAGTGATACAGAAGGGGGATAAAGTTTCAAACTGAAAGTGAAATTTATACTGGATATTTGAAAGAAATTCTTTATAGTGAGTGTGGTGAAGTTCTGGAACAGGTTGCCCAGAGCAATGGCGGATGGCCCATCTGTGGCAGCATTCAAGACCAAGTTGGATGACAATCTGAGTAAGTATTTTTAGGGAAACATGCCCCTACTCATGGAAGAAGCACTGGAAGTAGATGAACATTAAGGTCACTTCCAAACCAAAGCTTTTTTTTTTTTTCCCCCATATGAAACACTGTGGATTAAAAGAAATGGTAAAACCAAAGAAATCTTAAGACAGAATCCTTATTACATTTGTGGATTTAACCTTATGGAAACAAGAAATTTCCTTTATATCAGTGCTGTATTTTAGTATTCAAGATGATATTAACCACAGTATGGGTCTGTAGTAACCGAAAGAGATGGAGTTACTGTGAGACATCCTGGCTAGAAGCACATTAATAACTTATGAAGACAAATGCATTTGCATTTATTTTTAAGTGCCTTCAATTATCAGTGAGCTAAGATGATGAATATCAATGCAATGATATATCATTGAAGTTAGAAAATATTTGTATTGTTTGTCTTGAAATCTTATAGATATGATGTTGTTGATAGTACTTCATATAGAAAGTGGCTCACAGACCAAATTCACAGGCAAGAAACTGAAAGACATAGAAAATAGTAATTTGTAATCTCTCTGATTGTTGCATTTATATAGTTATAATTTCACCATGTCATTCTGCAAATTCCTCTTGATGCCTTAAAGAACCTGGAAATAAAACAACCCACTTTCAAGATAATATTAGTATAGGAGGTAATAGAAACGTTGGTCTTTATTGGAGGCCTCCAGGGGTAGATATGGAAAAGGTCCACAAAATGCTCACCCTCCACGGGGTGAATATAGTTTTATAAGTTTAGCAAATTAGCATAATTGACAAAAACCACCAATTAGGAGCACAAGTGGTGATGCAATTTCCCCTGGTTCAACCCTCTCTAAATCATCCCCCCTCATATGGCAAATAAACTTTATTTATGAAAATACATCTTGAAGCAGTGGTTTTCGGCCTTGGTTCCCAGGAAGAACCAAAACATGACAGGGGCCTTGTACCTCCCAGGGCTTGGAGCTCTGGAATTTGTTTTGTCTTTCTGCCTAGGGAAAAGGTGGGGGAAAGTACTGGAAGTAGGTACTAATACAATAATAGGCTACAAATATATGTGTAAAGAATACAGAGAATATATAAAAGGAAAAAGACAAAAATCATTTGGCATCACTCTTTTAATTCACATGACTTATATTGACTGTTTGAATTAAATATTAGGGTGTTAGTCACAATGAACGATAGCTTCTTAAGAAAATTGAAAGCAAAAATAATTATGTTTAAACTCTAGCTACATTTGCCTTAGTTTCCTCTAGATGATGGGAAAGATGTACTAAAAATCCAATATCTCATCTATCTGTTTTAAAAAACCTTTTTTTTTAAGTTTTTTTTTGTTTGTTTGTTTTGTTTTGGTTTGTTTTTTTTTTTTAAATCAGGCTAAAAATTATGACATGTAAGTCTTCGTAGTACTTTTCACAACACAGAATTTGGTAGGAGTCCAATGTAGATCTGGTTGTGTAATTTCTTCTGAAGTGGAAACATTTTGATAACTTCTGTTTTATATTAGTATTCCTATCACTGTATCCCATTACTATTTTTAACTCAAAATTTTTGACAGTAAATTTTCTTCATAAAGTTCCTTATTTTCAGTCCATTGTGTTATTGAATCTCTGGCTGTGCTATGGAGGAAAGGGTCTGGTTTTGGAAGCAAGATTATTTATGGCTCAGGATTTGGGGGTTTTACAGAGTCAAATATATATCTTTTTTTAATTTTCTACAGTTACTTTATTTCAATATTATTAAAAAAAAAAAGCCTGAATAAATATGAAAAAGTTAAATAAAAGCACAGGACAGATGTCAAAGGGTAAATCGTTGGTTTAATGATAGATTGAGCTCAACTGATTTATCTCATCTCTCTTGGCTGATGATAGGAAATCTTTATGTTCCTAAATTTACTATCCAAGGCTTGTAGCTTTTCTATATTTTAAATTCTCACTTTCAGATCCTTTCCCATTTCAGCTTTCTGATGATATACAGCTGAAACTTGGATAACAGCCTTTGTGTATTAGGTTTCTAATTTTCTAGTATATATGTTGTTAAATTTTTCTTGGTACATGTTTTCTGTGATATACTAACATTATTATTTTACTTTCAAAAGCTTAAAAAAAAGTAATAGGATAAAAAGTATTAATACATCTTCTCAGTGTTAGCCCTAGGCAATAGTAAAAGTATAAATGGTCACACATAATGTAATATTATGCTACTACCATCTTTCCTGTGAGTGTAAGTTAGGATGAGCAATGACAGGATTGTTCAGCTTGAGGGTAATAGGGTGATGAAGTCACATGTAGTGAAAATACGAATCAAAGGGTCAGTCCCTGATGCAATTATCTTTATCCTTCTAGATGGGAATTACAGCAGGATGCTAAAGGGGCCACAAGAATTGAGCTCTGTTTGAGAATACATAGTCATATTCCTTTTTGGGATTTTTTCTAATCTCTGTCCTTGGTGCAAGGAAAATTTCTCCTGCTGAATTTATCTTCTTTGTGGCCAAGCTTCACTGTTCAGAATTGGTATCTGTCTTTTGCTGCAAGTCACCAAAACAACCAGAGACATTTTGTCTATAACTACTTGGTAACCTGAGTTGTTCTTTGTTAAATTAATACAAAAACAAAAGTCTTACAAATTCTCATAGAAATCATCAGTATAATTTAATATTTTTTTTTTAAACACCCATTTTCTATGCAATGCTTCATTACTGTGATAAGGGGACATTTAACTCTCAGGGGCAGAGTGCTGTAGGATGCCCACATGCCCTTGCACTCTGAAAAAAACCCATGCTTTTTTCCTTTTACATGGTATATGAGAAATATTAGTAAATATGTTATTAATGTATGTGCCTTGAAACAAAACCTAGGCATGAGGCATCACGTGTTATGCCTGTTTGTTCTGAGAAATAATTTGCATACTAATGATATTTTCAGTGTGAAAATTGCTGACTTTGTAAGTGATGAAAACTTTCAAGGTGGAAAAACAAAAAAGCCTCATTTTTTACCTCAAGCAAAGTGCATGTAAACAGATGATTTATGGCTTGTTATGTGACCTGTCTCACTAATAATGAAATATTCAAATACCATAACCTTTCCCATCTGTTCAGTGAGCAACTGTAACTTGGTGTTTGGCATCTGATCTTTGCAACAATTAAACTCACTCTTTACATAAGTTACACAGGTGATGATGATATGTTAGAGGCCAATAACGCTTTCAAGTGGTCCAGTTAAAGTAACACACAGATGCAGTTTGAGCCTGTTTGCAGCACAATGTGAAGTTTAGGGTCCTTTCTGATCTTGAAGATCTAAGAAAGAAGGACAAACTGGGGTCTTAGTTTCCAAATATTTAAACCAACCTTAATTAGATGATGAAAATCTCCTCATTCAGCACTTAATATTGATTGCCTTCCAAAATTTGCCATCACAAGATAAGAAATGCAGGTTTGCAAATTTATAGATATTTGGTTATAATCTGTGAGCTTACTGTCTATTATTGATCTATTCCAATATTTCTAGGAATTTTCCTAATTTTTCATAGGTTTATATTGCATATTAATTCTTGAAATTTTCCAACGTGAAATGGAAGTAGAATTTGCTCAGTGGATAACAGAGAAGATAGTTTTGTAAGCGCTGTTGAAATTGTGACTTGTACTCAGAAATATCAAGAATTTTAAATATCCGCTTTTGCCGATCCCCAAAATGAATTTTCTGTATAAGTTTGGTACACTATGCATTACTTCATCTGTATACTAATCTTGGACTATGAAATATCTCAACAAGATAGCTTTGTTTTCAACATTCCTTTAAAATACATATTATGATGTACAATATAGAGTGGAGTAAAAATTTTATAGTTCTTGTTGGAATCCTTTCTCATTTAAAAGATAAATAGAGATAAACAAACAATATATATATTAGATGTAAACTGTAATAGACTTGTTTCTTTAGGTGGTTTATGTATCCAAGTGCAAGAACTTGGGTTTTTTTGCGAAGTAGAGGAAAGAAGGTGCCTTGTCAATGACACTTGACTGACCCTTCAATACTGAGATTTTGTTCCCCTGTTTCTGCTCTGGCTTTCTTTTTATAGCAGAAAAATCTCTCTGGAGACCTAACCTCACTGCAGATGCCTTTGACGTGTTGACTCTTCTTTTTTTTCAAAACTTTGAGGAAGAAAATTTGATTTCTCTCATGAATGCTAGTACTCACCATTTAACACTAGTTGGTTTAATTTTTTGTTTGGGTTTTGTCTGTTTTGTTCTTTAGAGTTTTGGGTTTGGTGGGGTTTTTTTTGTTGTTTTTTTTTTTTGTTTGTTTGTTTGTTTTTTTTTCTTTTTTTTTGGTTTGGTTTTTATTTCTGATATGTTTTCAGCACTAATTTTGATTAACATTTATTTTCTTCTTTTCTTTTGTCTTTATGTTCCCTCCTTTGTCTAAAATTTTGTCTTTATTCAAATTTACTCTTTGTTGTGATATGTGACAATATCATATAGCAAAAAAGTTAATGCATTTCATTGGATTTCCTGTCATTTGAAGGAGCTGCTGTAATGTCTTTTGTCATCAACTTCATAGTTGTTGAACTGTTCCTTTATAACTGGTCTGTTCTTAGCATACTTTGACCTTTCTTATGTTTGGTTCCTTCATATATGTTGATGTCCTAAAGAACTGGCCTAAATATTTCTTTGAGTACTTAGAAGTTTCCGTGTCTTTATTAAGAGAATTTCAAATTTATTTAGAAATCTTTGGGAGTGGTGTAAACAGATGTTGTTTTGGCTGTGGGAACTGCACCACGTGGATGTTTTCTTTGCCTAACTTGATGCTGTCAACCTCCAGTCTTCCTAATGACATCTTCTATAGAGAAGTATTAGGAATTTTTTCACCTGAATCAGAAGCTAAAATGATAAATATTTTAGTTATTTTTTAGAAATTTATTTATCGGCATTGCTATGAAATTATTATTTGTCAATTGTCTCTTATTTTTATGTTACCTTTCTGTTTTATAGATCTTCATCTCCTGTAAATTGTAGCTATGGTGAGAAAGCTTGGAATTTTCTATTTCATTTTGACTCCTTTGTGAAATTATCATTCATTTTGTCTAATTCTAGAGACTTCAAGATAATCTCAGTTTCAGAGATCAAACCAAGTATTTGGATAATTACAAAATGTTCTTTTTCCCCCAAGTAATTTTATAATTCTGAATCAGACTCTGTCTCTTGGGAGAGAAAGAGATGTTAATAAAACAAAACTTCCTTTTTCTCATATTTCTGTAATGTGTAAATGACATTGAGCTTTAAAAACTAGTGTTTTGATCCTATAGTTATATACAATACATCAGAAAAGAAAGAAAAGGAAGGAAAGTTGAGATACTGTAAAAAAATACAACCACAGACAGACGCAGAAGTGCTGATTTTGTCTGGAGAACAGTTAATTTTCTTCTCAGTAGCTACTATAGGGCTTTATTATAGACTTGTGCTGAAAAGAGGGATGTTCCTGTTACTGCTGAGAAGTGTTTATACCAAATTAAAGCCTTTTCTCCTTCTCAGTCCATCCCAGCAGTGAGGACGCTGGGAGCTGGTAGGGGATTCAACCAGGACACTGACCCAAACTGACCAAAGGAATATTCTAGACCACGTGGCATCACGCTCAGCATATAGAGCTGGGGGAAAAAGAAGGAAGAAGAGTATGTTTGAAGTGATCATGTTTGTCTTCCCAAGTCAACATTACACATGATGGAGCCCTGCTTTCCTTGGAGATGGTCAAACATCTGCCAGCCCATGGGAAGTGATGAATGAATTCGTGCTTTCCTTCACTTTGCTTATTAAACTCTCTTTCTCTCCACCCACAAGTTTTCTCATTTTCTGCCCCATCCCACCAGGGAAGAGTCAGTCAGTGGCTCTGTAATCCTTAGTTGATGTTTGGGGTAAACCATGGCAGGAATGTAAGGAAACCATTTAGTTAGTTTTAAACATAAAAATCATATCTTGTAATGATATTTATTGCTATGAATTATTTGAATCATGGAAGAAAATGGATGAGTAAGTGACAATAGAATTATGAAGAGTGAGATAAAATTCTGGCTGCATATCAAATTTATCCAAAGATATGCTGATACATCTGTTATTTTGTATGTAAGTTTTTGGAGGCTTTGAGGAATATTTGCAGATGAAATGTTGGCAGTAGATATCAAACATAACAAAAATAACTAAGATCAGTGTACAGTGTCTAATAAGAACTAAAATCTGTTTCTCTATGCAATTGCCTCATAAATTATATTTAGGCATATTTAAATGATTTCACACACCTCTTGCCAGGGTAGTCATGAGTCACTTGTAGTACCAAAATTCTGCAATGAAGTGTTTGCAGAAATAAGATAATAATTCCTGAGGAAGTTTTCAAACTCGTTGTTCATATTTTTTTTGGTACAAATGATTTTATCTCCAAACAGAAGAGTTCATTTTTAAAACTTACTCTTGACTTTTTCCCCTGCTGTCATGAAATCACTTTTATTTCTATCTTTTTTTTACACTAAACATTTTGCAGTGTTTAGATATGAATAAAGACACAATTCAGCTAACTACGAGCTATGAAGTGTTCTTAACCTGCAATTCTGCACTGTAATATTTTGAACCCTGCTGAGGGAAAGATATTTTGGTTTCTGTAATTAAATGTACATTCATTATGAAGAATTCCTGGCATGAGAACAATAGAGATAATTTGAAACTCATTTTTAAACAGATTCTTGGAAATAAGTAAAACAAAGGCAGAAAACTAAAGCATGTCCCTGCAATATAATATTCAAACTAGCAACCGCAATAAAGTAAAATCAGTAGTCTTTTTAATACTTTGGGGGGAACTAATACCTTGGATTCTTATGCAAACATCTTATTCTCAAATGAAGATCCATAATCTTAGAAAGACCTATCAAAGAAAAAAAATACCCAAGGGTATGTATGTGAAGCTTTTAAAGAATCTGAATATGCTAATTGAATGCGTTTGCAGTTCTATAAAGCCAAACAATTCTGCGTTAATTACACATAATTCTGTGTAGACTAATTTTTTATATTAAATAAAATTAACATGTTTACATTAAAAAAGGAACTTTCAATGCTCCAGCTAACATTCCATAATTGGGTTATTAGATATATGAGTGCAAGCATATTATATATTTAAAATAAACCTATACAAAAAGTTCCAAATAAAAAGTTCTACTGTGATATTGGTGGAAGTAAATTTAGGTCCTAAAATAAGTGACCAATTATGAGAGACCAAATTTTTCAATTTCATACCTCAGATTCTTAAATGCTATTCCAAAGCAGAGATGATTTTTTATTAAAATAACACCTACATTAATTTGATTCTTCTGCAGTCTTTCTTTCTTTTTCTTTCTTTCTTTCTTTCTTTCTTTCTTTCTTTCTTTCTTTCTTTCTTTCTTTCTTTCTTTCTTTCTTTCTTTCTTTCTTTCTTTCTTTCTTTCTTTCTTTCTTTCTTTCTTTCTTTCTCTCTTCTTTCTTTCTTTCTTTCTTTCTTTCTTTCTTTCTTTCTTTCTTTCTTTCTTTCTTTCTTTCTTTCTTTCTTTCTTTCTTTCTTTCTTTCTTTCTTTCTTTCTTTCTTTCTTTCTTTCTTTCTTTCTTTCTTTCTTTCTTTCTTTCTTTCTTTCTTTCTTTCTTTCTTTCTTTCTTTCTTTCTTTCTTTCTTTCTTTCCTTTTTCTTTCTTTCCTTCTTTTCTTCCTTCTTTCTTTCTTCCCTTCCTTCTTTCTTTCTTTCCTTCCTTCCTTCTGTTAATTCTTGTTTCCTAAGATAGTTTCTTCAGTCGTTTTAACCATATACCAGCATACATTCAAATACGTGCTTTGTTTCTGAACTTATAGGTTTTGTCATCGGTGTGTTTTTCATTATATGGATAAAGAAGTGTTAAAATAAGTAGTGTCATAACTGAATGAAGCCAGGTTGATTTTTGGGAAGTAAAAGAGGACATCAAGAAAAGAGTTCTTATGTCAAGGTCACGTGTGGATTTGTCTCTGAGGTTAGGCTGAATTATTATTCTGTTCAACATATAATAGTTCTCAAGCAAAATCTTAATTATTTTAAATCAACTTGTAACAAGGACATAATTTTTAAAGAATTATATCCCTTTAGATTTTGGCTTTGAAGTGCATCTTTGTGCTTTTTCAGTTGGAAATCAGGTTTATTCCATGAATGCAAAAATATATGTCTACTGCAATATTACTCCACAAAGACTTTATGAGTAAGGGGTTAATTTAAAGCCCCCAAACTCTATGCTTCCTTACCTATGGCCTCCAAATAGTGCCAGTGCTTTGTTTGGTTCAGTTATATATTTCCTGTTTCATACTGCTCCATTATGTGTTTTTTTTATCCTATCAATTTGTAGATAATAATTGAAATCTGGGTAATCTATTCACTGAGCATGCCAGATAGGAAAGTATATTTTTCAATATTCTTCAGCTTCAGCAGCTGAATTCTTACCTGAATGATCTTTACATATCTGCTACACTCCCAGTCTCACAGCTAAGACACATGAAGTCCATTGACTCCTCAGAATGACAAGATTTTGCAAAGAGACTGCAGCAACTCCCTTTTTTTTTCTCTCCAAAAGTTGATGGAAACTATTAGTTTCCAATTTTGTGATTTTCTGTTAAGACTTCCTTCTAACTTAGGTTAAATTTTAATAATAATTATTAGCATCTTATGCATGCTCTGTGGGGTATCAGATAACGGCAAGGGTAGAAAACCATCTGTTATTATGAGCAAAGATAGAATGATATGAAGTATGAATGTACACAAGTTCATCATACCAGTATCTAATTCTGTAAAACATAAAACTTCAATCAGAATACACTTGGAACATCATATCTGTTGGAATTTTTGTTTTTTAAATACTGATTAGATAAGTTACTGAACTGCAATAAAACCGAAGTATGCAGCAGACTATGCAATGATTTGAATCGTAATGAAATTGAAAAAAAATTGGACATAGTGTAGAGAAGCTTTGGGGGAATGTTTTGTGTATTCCAAAAAGAAAATATATAAGTTTGAATGCGGTGTATTGAACATAATTTTATTTAGTAATTTGTTTTGGCTTGTAGATTTTAACAAGGTAATTGAGCACTTACAGCCTTGTTTCTGTAAGTAGTGTAAGAGAAGCTTAGTGTAGACATCTGAAGTCTAGGGGAAATAGTGTTGATATGTTGTCAAAATGTTAAGAAGCACTCAACCAAGCTACAGAAATAGCAGCACATAACTATCCATCTCAGGAGTATTATCTAAGGTAAAAGGATCTATAGAAATTGTAATTTTTATTTACAATTGTCCTTTTCTATATAAATGGATGGCTTTATCTTTCACCCACTATAATTCAGGTATGATTTTTCAATTACATACTTTGAGAGTTGTAAAGGAGACAAAGCAATTGAGATTAGTGGATAATTAGTTAATTCTAAACAAGACTAAAATGCAGTCTCTGGAGAATTAGTGGTTTAGTGGTTCAGCCTAATGTTATATATGTGTTTGGATATGTTAGTCTACCTGATCCCTTTGTTTTCTATCTCCATATAAGGAATCATTAATTTGAGCCCCTCCAGAGATCTACCATGATTACCTGTAGGGCTATACACATATATTCCTAATAAATTATCTCCTCTATATTGTTCCTCATCAAAAGAATAAATGTATTTTTTAAAAATTTCCACTTTTTGCAAACTCTTCAGTACCATTATCAAATCGCATAAAAACTAGGTTTTTGCAGTTGAAAAGAACTTATGGAGCTACTCCAGTCCAAATCCTGTAGTAAAGCAAGTCCAACTTGAGCAAATTGTGCATGATTGTATCCAGGTGGGTTTTGAGTATCTTCAGAGAAGAAGATTCTATATCATTTTTGGGCAGTCTATTCTAGTGCTATGTCATCCTAAAAATAAAGACGAGTTTCCCCATATTCAGATGGAATTCTCAGGGTTTCAATTTCTTCTTGTTCATCTTATTCTGTTGCCAGGCACCCCTAAGAAGAGTCTGACTCCATCCTCTTGGCACCCTTAAGATATTTTTATGCACATATTTACGTGCCCTTGTTTAGTTAAGGTATGCTGTCAGTTACAAAAATTATTATCCAGAGTAATTGTAAGGAAATTAACTGTCCATTGCATGAATCTCTGACTAGATTATTTTTGTGCTAAAAAGAAAATTAAATTAAAGACCATTAAAAGAAATTTCTGTCCTAGTCAGAATATGGCGGGTCCAAGACAGTAGATACACTGATGCCAAGGTAGGCAAACATGTATTGGTATTTATAATGTATTCTCACTAAATCAGGAGGCATCAGGATGTAATAGACTTGGAGTGAAATTGAGTCCAACCAGCTGTCTGGAAAACCTCTGTGTTGTGCACCTGTTCAAATATGATTTTTCTGCCTTTGTACTCCATCCATGTTTTGTACTCTCTATGTATCTCTACTTGAAATTTGACAAAGTGTAATCAGGAAAACGTGTAAAAAGTATGCAGAAAAAGAAAGGAAAGGGATAATTAATTTTATCAAACTGGTAAAACAGAGAATCATCTAAACTGGAATAGGTAAACTACAAGGAACTGTATTGTGGCAAACATGTACAGACATAGGAAAGACCTCTGTGAGTCCCCTACATTTTCTTTCTCATTAATTTCTATGATTTTGCTCACCACATTAGTTATTAAATTGCCTGAATGAAATAAGTAAAATTGTGGTGAGAACAGTGTACCAGTCAGAAAAAGTAATACAAAATTTTAGACTACTTATCTTTTTATGCATTCCTTCCCAAACGAGATATACAAATTAAAAATTTTAATAATGCATCAAAAATCTTTGAAACTTTGGTTCACTTATGTATAATATTTCTAATATTATTTCTAGATTGCAACGACTGGGCTATAATTGATATATCTACTAAGCTGAAAAAACATTTCAGAAATTCATTTGCATTCTATTTGTCATTTGTTTTCCTATGATTTATCTGTTGCTTTTCATTCTAACTATAGCTGCTAGAAGATCACATCATATTTCAAACCAAGGAAACTGCAAATTGTAGAGAATTATGTTTGTCCTATAGTGTTTACAATCAAAATAATTAAAAATGTTTGCCCCTGATTTTGTTTAGTGTAATTTCATTTTTTTCTCTGTGCTATAAATTTTTCTCAGTTTTAATTTTCTGCTCCGTCTTTCAAAACAAACAGGCTTTCCAAAAATCAAAATTCTATCCTCCTCCCAAGCCCTGCTTGATTTTAATTGCAAAAGAACAGTGATTCTATGATGCCAGGTTCTGGTGTTTTCTGAGAAATAATATTTTTATTTTCAGCAGATTAGAATCTTCCCAACTAAAATTCTTCTAGGCAAATTCTTTAATCAGGTTCTAAAACCTGGTTTGTTTGACAAAGCAGAACATGCTATGTTAACAGGACTGAGAAATAAATTTCCACACAGCAGAACTCTGGAAAAAAATAAAAGTATTTCAGTGGGCAAGAAAGGAGAAGCTACCTAAAAGCACTTGGAAATTCTAGTGAAATCAGTGGGGTCCTGATGATCTGTAGAGTGTTAGAGCCATTTTGTGCAGGTGTCTGCCACTGGCGTCCTGGACGCATGAAAATACAGCACCAGGCCACAAGGTTTGATGCTGGTAGATACACGACACCTATCATCACTCAGCTGTAGCAGAAGCACTGAATAATTTAGAATTAGCAAGTCCTGATTTGCCAGTTTAAACTAGAGGAGCAGAATCCTTAAGCAAAGTTTACCTGACACAGGTGGGAAATGCCAAGAAAATCCTCTTGAGACCACTTAATGAAGAATAAACAGGGAGGAAAAGACATTTTGCAGTGCAGAACTTGTATGGAAAATACAACCAAAGTCCTACAAAATCCTGTTTAATCACACATGGAAAGGTTGCATGTGAAAAAAACATATACTTTTAAGAACACAGTGCACTCAAAAGCCATGCAACCCTTTTTTTTGTTTGTTTATTTGGAGACTGAACTAGGACCTTATGGACTTAAAACATAGAGGAAACAAATATGTAATAATTTATTTTCCATACACAACATATTTTAAGATTGGTGGATATGTACTTATATATAGGAAACTTTTCATAACTTTATAAAGAAGGGTTTGAAAAAAGAACTCCTTTAAAATTCAGTAAGAACTAGAGTCTAAGGACTGAAGTCTCTGTTAGTTGCCTCACCTGCTGTGACACTGAGAACTCTTTATTCTGTAATACTTCTCAAGCTGGCAGGGGAGTTACTGCTCGAAAGGACTTCACTCAGCAAGAGGTACATTGAGGTTGGTGGCAAAATACCCAGGTGTGATGTGCAGCGATACTAGTTCAGTCAGTGAGTTCATCTGAGACACTGATGTTGTTCCCAAAAAGTAGTAGAGTTGGTACTCCATGAACTAATGTCCAGCAATAATAGTGGTGACTTGAGCAGAGGTTGCCTCTACAAAATTTAAATACCTATAGTGCAGGGATCAGAGTTAGTTTCTGAGATACAATCAATGGAAAGAAATGAAACTTTCAAGAGAGAAAAATAATTCTTCATTCTAGAATAGATTGGATGAAAATTATTGAGGATTTCTATTATTAAGAATATATATGCATTGTGATTTAAGTAAGTCACTAAGAGGAGAATTCAGTCACATTACTGTATTGTGCTAATTCTACCCTTTTATCTCTTTAGGTGTTTATTGCATAAACAGTCTTTCTGCAGTTCTGTATATTCTATGCAACAACAATATACATAATTTAGAGAGTTTTCTGTATATATTTATAATGAAGTTAAATTTCAGTTTACAAAGAAGTTCTACCTCTTGAATAGATATTTTTCCTTTTCTTTTTTTTTTTTTTTTTTTTTTTAAACTTAAACATGCTTTTGGAATCAAATATTAGTGGTGGTAAATTAAGGTCTTAAAATCCTAAACCTTTTAGCATGGATGACAATACAGAGAATAATGCATACCCTGTTTCCTCCACAAAATAGAAAATAAACCCTCAGCACACACAGATGTTGCCACCCTTGTGCTTGCAATATGAGTTTCACACTGAGGAGTTAATAGTATATTTCAAGATGATTCTCAGAGATATCACAGCTGTGTGAATCATTAATTCATGCTTTATGTACTGCTACACCAGATACCGCCAACTAAAAAAGTGTGTCAAAACAAATGAGATTCAAAATATGTTGTCCTTGCCAGAGAGAACAAACTAAGCACAGTAATACAGTGACTCTCTCGAAAATAATGAATTCATGTCTATGGAAATGTAGTTCGTTCCTAAATACTAGGAGGCATCCTTTCATGGCTGCACAGGTGTTGCCAAGAGTATGTTTCTTTTTTCCACTGGGGAAAGGATGAAAATACTCTTGCACATGGAACATTACTTCAAAAAGCCATGAGATAGAATTCAAAACAGGTACAACTTCTCATCTGTGTATTCCCTCTTGCCTAGTTCTGCTGTTTGTGTCTACTTATAATTTTTTTGTTTGGAATTTGGTTTGGAGGGTTTGGTTTTTTTAGGGGGAGGGGGGGCCTTTCTGCTTGTTTGTTTTATATAAATTATATATATATATATATATATATATATATATATATATATATATATATAATTTTTATAGCTACATATCAACCCAAGAATCTTCAAAAAATTAAATTAATTGAGGAAAAGTATGTAACAGCTGTTAGAAAGCTCATTAACAAATAATTGAGAAGTAGTGAGGACTTTGTAAAAAGTTCAGAATACTTTTATTTAGCAAACAAATTACCAGGGCTTGATAGTGTCGAGCAATGATATTTTCAGATATTCCTTAGAATGATTTTTTTTATGGGTCTGATCCAGGCCTATAAGGACCTTTGTAAGTAACTCAGCTAATATTTAACCCAATTAGAGCAAATGTAACCTTTGACATGCAGTCATCATGGTAGAAGGGCAGGTACACATCTGACAACAATAAAACGTAGTTTGAAATTAAAATTCATTCTAATGACACAGTGCCAATATTGGAGAGAACTTGGTGGATAAGACTGATATTTTAGTTATAGAATTAAACATTGGAAATATATAAAGAATAGTTTAAGTTTGCACGTGACCTTTCACTTTCCTGAGGTAGTAGGTTTCAAATACTAAATCTTGTCATTCTAACTTTTTCACTTGGTCTAAAAACTACATATATAGAAGAGCAGGTGCTTTGAGCAGAGAAGTTGGGCTATTGTCTCGCCAGCTCTTTTTTTTTCATATCAAGCAGCATCATGTCACAGCATGTGTCAAAGTAAACCTATCCATGAAGAGTTTCTTTTAAGGAAATGGCTGAATTGTGAATATCATATAAAGTTGACAATATCAGTAATTTCAGAAGACACTTGCCACAGCACAGGGCACTTTGCTCTATGGATCCTCTCAAAACTCAGCAAAATACAGGGCTCAGTGCCCTCATATAGAGGGGGGAGTTAAACTCATTTTTTAAATGTCGTTATTCCTATCTCCTACTTACTGACACTTCCTGTCTCTGAAGATCTTCTTACCTTCTCCTCTTTCCAAATACTGCTGCATGCTCTTGCAGCTCTCTTTGGTGGCAGTGTTTGAGTAAGGAAAAAGCTGTAATTAAGTCTTCAGCTGAGACCACAAAACACAGCCTCTGTGGCATAAAAATAGAAAATTAAAATGCATAAAGCATATGTGCTTTTGTGCAATTTTATTTTTAAAGTTCTAATTGTATGCTGGCAAGTCATTGTGTGCTGGTAAGACGTAGACAGCATCCAAAAATTTTTAAGCTCAGTATGTCATTTGATTGTACTTCTTTCTATAATTTATGTTCTTGGTCGCAGAACTGAAGACAACAGTGTCAAACAAGGAGTTACACAGAGATATTTCAAAATATGGTAACCCGCCTTTTTAGACTTTTGGTGAAATAATCAGAAAACATTTTCCTTTTGTACCTATTCAGGCTGAAATATTTCTCATGAACATTCCTATTGTCCATATTATCTATAAAAGAACTTTGCAGAGTAATTGCGTGCTAATAGAGGAATTATAGAAGTTAATCATTACATTTGAAATAATATTTTGAAAATCCACAGGTATTTTGTTGCTGAACTTTATGCTGTATGACTTCCTGACTATCATTCTAGTTATCTTGCTGGAAGCCACAGAATTCAGATGTACAGATGCTTCACACAACACAGACTCACCTTGGAAGCTTTTTTCCCTGGCAGATAAAACTTGAAAATGAATCACTGTATTTGGACATAAAAACCATTACTGCAATTTTTCTTGTGACAGTAGCCAGTGAGAGTTATGAATAATTACTGCAGTAATTTCTTTTGTTTACTGTTTTTATTGGGTAGTTTTTGTACTACGTTGTGTAAGGGTGGAGTTGAGTAAGAAAAAAGTGAGCTACTTTGTTCTCTTAAGTTACTGTCACATACTGAAGAGTGAAATAACGAAGTGAAATATAATTCATGTGTTGATAGCTAAATAAAGACTTTGACGTTTGAAAATTATTTGTCACATTAGTTCTGTTTAAAAATAAAGATATGACATATTATAATTTATATATCAATGTGTCTTAGAAGTCTGAATCTAAGTGCAGTAATTTTAACAGAAATGTTTTTAATAATATTGTATTCTGCAAAAATTTTCCTGTAGTGGTTTTCAGTGGTAAAGTCAAAATATGGTTTTCATGCTTTTCCTACTCCTCGTCTTCCTCTCACATCCTCCAGTTGCTACTTTTTCAAACAACCTGCTGTCTAAACGCTGAGACACATTTGTTTTGTGGATGAATATGATCTGAAGTTAGCAAGCAATCTTCTTGGTGGTGAAATGATGTCTTGCTCCCTCTGGCATGGTTATATGGGCTGGTGGTCATGGGAATAAACTCACAAACCATGCGGTATGGTTTTGTTTTGGAGTTGTTTGGCTTTTTCCTTCTTGAAAACTAAGCAGCCACAATGGAGTATCAGCTTCATGCTATTTCAGCTGAACTCCAGCTGTCTTCTGTACAAACCAGATATGTAATGTAAATATGCATACCCAGAGCTCATCTATGAAAACTTTAGGGTGGAGAAACATTTGAATTGTAGTAACATGTGTGGAGGCATTGTGAGCACTGGATGAAGGAAGGGCACAATGCAATTGCCTTCCCTCATTCAAATGGTCTGTGTCCACCCAGACAAGTGCTTTTTCCAAGAAATTGCTTGGCCTGCCCTATATTATCCTCTGGATGTGATTCTTCGCCCTGCCAGAATGCCTCAGACCCCAGTCTAGACAAGCTACTGTCAGTTGGTGGTTCAGAGCTCACAGGTCTATTTGAGATATAAGAAGGGCTCCTCCAACCCTCAAGCACCCCCACTAGCTCTGACTGCCTCTGAGATGGAAACTGCCACCTTTAGAATTACTTTCCAAATCACAACCCAAGAAGATATTTTTGTCTATCAATATGATATGCATTCAGTAACGTTTTCCCAACTGTGTGATGTACTCCCTTATAATGGTGTTTTGTTTGAAAATATGGGAATATTCAGAAACTAATCATTGTATCTAGCACATACAATATTTTTTTTCTTATATACTTGGAAACATGTCCTGTCCTATCATCTTGTGACTTTCATTCTAGGTGAGAGAATATGCTTAGTGCTCTAGAAACTGATTAAATTTTATATTGAGAGATTAGGTTCTGTGTAAGTGCTTCCTGGACCTCCCATAATGAGACAGGTATCTGTCTTCTAAAACACTAAGTCTGTTTTGATCCTTCATGTATTTATTTCTCATTTTTTTGAAGAGTGAGTTTGAACAGCAAGAGGTGATGGGCTGTAATATTTTCCTCCCTATATCACCCAGCATCATCATCAGAGTAATCGTGACTTTTCATCAACAGGTAACCTCAGGAATTTTTAGAGATTGTTTTCATTTTTGAGGGGTTTGTAAGATTAATTTTATTTTAGAAAATCTGTCAACATAGCTTTAGGATTTTGGTCAACTTAATAATAAGATTGTCGATGTTCTCAGTAGAGTAAAAGTTAAGAGATTTTATAAAATATAAGAAATAAATAATAAATAAAATATAAAAACATATAGTTTTCATTAATATTAAGATATATTGCTTACATGAAAACCAATGGACACAGTTATTCTCCTATGGCCATGACCTCTCTAGCTTTTTTGCTCTGGTGGTGATGAACTCTATGGAAGAGGCACTTTCAAAGAGGATTGTAATACCTTGTCACTCTCATTTGGTCTTAATCCGATTTTTTTTTTCCATTTTATTCTGGAAAAATTATTTTGCTTCAGCAATTTTAGTCAAGTTTCAGCATGTAATTTTCATCTTTTTCAGTGTTGACCAAACTTTTAAAAAATCGCCCTGGACATTTCTAAGGGGATAAAACTCTGCTAAATGTCCCATTAATTGTTGGTCACATAACCTGCTAATGCATTTTTTTTGAGTGAAATATATGACTGAAATAGAGTATCAAAATGAAACCATTAAGAAAATATCTGATTAGGGCTTCCTTTTTGTGAAGGGATAAACATAACATGTACTCTGAATTGGTTCTGGTTCTGAACACAGGTAAAAATGCATAGGTATGAGTCCCCGGTTTGAATATGAAATAATTTTGCAGTCAAATTTCTAAAGAAAGAAAATCCAGGGAATTTAGTCATCCCTTTAAGCCTTGATGCACCACTATTATCTTCCCGAATGAAAAGTGGGGCTTACTAGCTTACTTCAGCAGCATCTTTCCTTTCGAGCACATTGCACAGGATAAGAAGCCTGAATTTTTTTTTCTCAGTATGGATTTTTAACCTTATTGGAATATCAATATTACTTTCACAAACACTAAAATAATTGACTTGATTGCATAAGAGATCATAAGAACAGCAGCACTGTATGGTTTTTCAAACATAAATGTGCTTCATTTTGGTCTGCAGGACTTCCTGGCAAGGAAGTCACCAAATCAAAAATAGATATGGAAAAACAGTCACCATTTTCAAATTACTGTTTTGCATGCATAGATAAAATCACAATCATGTCTATAACTTAGCTGGTGCATAGCTGAGCCACACTAGAGTGAAGTTAAACTGTGAAACCAGTATTGATCTTCTGTTGTTAAGCACACAGACCTTTATTTTCTGCTGAGGTAGAGGCTACAGACAGATCTTTACTGTCTTTTCATTTCTATCTCCAGTTGCTCATTATATCTCATTAACCGAAAATTACTGCTCCTACGTTTTTTTTCCTGTGTGAAACTTTCCCCTATTCTGTTCCATAAAAATTCAATCACATTTAACCATGCTACCTGTATAAACTATAAGTTGGGGTGGGTTGGATTGGGTTTTTTGGTTGGTTGGTTTGTATTTTTTTGAGGGGCTTTTTGGTTTTGGATGTTTTGGTGGTGTTGTTTTTTCTGTTTGTTTCGGGGTTTTTTGTTTGTTTGTTTGGTGTGGTTTGGTTTGGGTTTTTTATATGTTTTGGGTTTGGGTTTTTTTTTCCTTTATTTTGGTGTGGGTTTTTTTTTCTCAGAATACTTGCATTAAGTGTCTTACTTGAACAATTGAGGAAGGTTAGAAGTGTGAGAACTGCCAATAGAGAGGTGACAACAGACAGGTGATGAGAAAGAGGGAAAAAACAGTCAATCAAAAAGATGGTTTTCAAGCAGAATATTGATCCAAGACTTGGATTTGTGTTAACGAAGAAATAGTTGTTGGAAAATAGGCCGAAATCACCAGGCTCATTTAACCTACTGTTCCTTAATAAGAATGTCTTATTTTTGCACTAAGCAGTTTTAACTCATAAATTAAATTTTGACAAATTGGGTTATAGCACCAGGGAGAGTGCATGTCTTTAAGTAAATATAATATTATATTTAGTGAAACTAAAATAGAGTTGGTTTTTTAAAGACATACAAACTTCCTGGTGGTATAACTCAATGATATTATAACATCACAATATATAAAGCTACATAAAATAGGTATCTGTTAATATCTATTTGACTTTTGTCAGCCTCTGGACAATCCATAGCTCAGATTTTCTTTTTTTTTTTTTTAATGGAGGTGACATAGATGTTCTTCTGTAATGTGTGCTAAGTAGGTTTACCTAGGCTTTTGTTTAAAATATTTATATTTCTTTCTTTACTCTTTTGTCAGGAGATTATTCTTGGTTTGTCTTTGTTTTATTATGCATTATAATTCATTATTGAACTAAAGGAAACCTAGATTCAGGAAACCAAAATACTAAGGGTTTAAAAAGAGAAATATGTGAAGATAAGGCACCAGAAATTATTTTTCACAATATAATGAATCATATGTTTTCACCACTTAAAGCTGATATGATAAAGTTTTGGATTTTTTTTTCTTTTGGCTGGTGGCTGACTACTTCAGTCTGGTGTTTAAACACAAGAGGGCTACAGGCATTTTCTAACTGTTAAGCCAAGGAATCCTGAATGATATAGGATATGTCTTATTGGCTTGTTCCAGTTTTACTCAGGCTGTAACCCTGTGTGACTTGTGGTCTGCTGAGGACTGGTTGTAGGATCCTCTTACACACATTAACAGCTATTATTATCAAAAGTGCTTACTGTTGACATATTGGCATGGCCTCAGATAAGAGGATTTTTTAAAGCTCACTCTGGATAACTTTGCAACACCAATGATATCTGTATTCTATACTGTAACTGGCACTTAAATGAATTTGAAGGGATGTGCTCTGTGTAAAAGAATAAAAGGTGACTGTTAAGAATGTTCTGCATTAAACAAGAGTCTGTACTACACAAAACTGATTAGCTGCAGATATTGCACTGCTATTCCCTTTTGACATCAGCAGTGATGAAAGTCCAGTTACAGATACTGTTGTTGTACCTGAATATAAGAAAAGCTGCTAAAACTGGAGACATAAACATTTTTACAAAAGTTATGCAGTCACTGCTGAGGGATGCTGACTGTGTGCACACAAAGTTACTTATCCAGGTGAGGAAGAAGTAGTTACAGTGCAGTAACTCAGCTCCACTGTAGTCAGTACTTCAGTGATCATAAAAGAAAAATTACATTTGTGTGCTTAACTCATTTTGGGCCATGAAGTTTTCAATAGCTTTATCTATAACACATGGCAATAATACTTGGACTTAAGTTCACCAGGAGTCATATGGAAACTGGAAGATTACTCCTTAGAGGACGAAATTTGGCATCTTAGTTCAGGTGAGACTTTTCACACAAATGATGATGTGAGACCATAACCAAATTCTCAGGTAAGAATGGACTTAAACAATGTTTTTGTACAGAGAAAAGAGGCACACTGAATTATCTAGAGAGTTTCAACAACACAATATTGTCTGGAATAACCAGGGGATACACTAATTTTCTTCGCTGATATTCTGTTAGAGCAAAACACCATTTTTTCCCAAAATATTGAGCAAAAAATGAATTTGTGTCAATGGTTTTTGACATTTAGAATGCTTTGTCATCTTTTCTGTTCTGTGCTATGCTCAAAAAGCAGTATTACTAACATTTAGCAGTGTGGAGTTGATTCTGTGTAGCTCAGGGGAATTATGTCTTAATTTAATATTACAACATGGTATAAATTGTTTACCAGGGTGAAATGAAACTGTAAGAAGCAGATGCTCTGTCTAGAACTTCTACCTTCTGTGAAATTGTAACATCACATCTTCAAAGGAGAAAAATAACAAAATAACTTTCTGCAGCTTTTGAGTGCGGATAGGCATCCAGAGAAGTTTACTGTTTGAATGTCTATATCCTGAGTTTTTCACTAAAATTTAGGAATTTCAGAGACAACACAAGGGCAATGTAATATCAGACCAAGAGTCTTACCCTTTGAGAATTTTAAAGTATTTTGTTGCATCTTGACTTCAACCATAGACTTAAGTAACTGTATTCAAATGTTGTTTGTATTTTCTGCTTTGTAATTGGGAAATAATTTTCTAAAGCATTTCTAGACTTGTTTGGTTTAAGTTAAAAGTTAACTGAATTTTAAAATGTAATTCTGAAAAATAGCTTGGGCTGTAAATGACACAGGTCAAACTATTCATTATGAACATGTTTATATATTACAATCACTTTATTCAGTGGTTTTCATAATGAGCATGTCTCAGAACAATTAAAAAATTCAATTCTTTTGGTACATTTTGTGGAATAACTGTAAAAGTGTTGGTTCCGTGGTGTGTTTATTGTTCCTGGACAGACTGCTTAACCTGTTAAAATACAGTTTGCCTAAAGAAATTGTTAAATCCCTCAAGGACATGGTACACAAACCTTGACATCTTCATCTTGAAGTCAGAAAATATGTTAGTCATTATTTGTCTTTAGTGGAGCAGCGTGTTTAAAATTCTGTCCTGAATAAGAGTATAGTGGGTTAGAGTAAACTGGTAATCCCAGTATTCCATAACGGATCTGAAGGAGAGAAAGATAAATTCAGACATTGTGTAGTGCATGCACAAGTTTGTCCTAATCCAGAGAAACACTGTTTCTAACTCAGTGTTTTGAAAACTAATTGATTTCTTGGTTAACAAAAGGAAGAGGTATATAAGCCATTTTTATCAGCTGCCTGGCTTAGCACATGACATCCAGTTTTCTCCAATCACTTTCTTACTGAATAATTAAACATATGTTTGTATGTGTCTTTCTGATTTATAAAGACTATCACTGACTTGCCTTAACTTTTTCCTGCATGAGAACTGAGATGGGTACTTTTTCTTTCCATAAATTTGTGGATTGTTACCACAAGTCGATTGACTGACAAAACCCTGTTACATACCAATAGATGCTTTTCTAACTAATCCAAAAACTCTGGGAAATGTCAAAAAAGTGAATTATTCAAGAACAAGATCAAACCCTTCATAGATGGCAAAGATCTGAATAACAATGAAACACGAGTGCTGGCTTGAGAAATAATTTTAATCCAAGTTGTGACAACGTTTATAAGTTTGTGAACATCTCTGATTTTCCTGCCCTGCCCCCTTTAATTTCTCATTTCACACTAATAACTCTAAAGGGTTACGTTTTGGAGCTGTTAAGAAAAAAAAATTATGTGTACTTTAAATTTGCAGTTGAATGAAGCACACAGTGTCACCATTTTTGTTCATCTCACTGCACTTGGTACGGGGGCTTAGGAAAACTGACAGTACCTGCTGCATTGCCCTGGGGACATAAGAATTGAAAGCACTAAGCAGGAGGATTGGAATGGTGCTTCAAGTAAAACTCTTACTACTTTTTCTCTACCTTAGAGGAACACCTATAAGCAGTAATTCTGTTTGTCCTGACTAAGAAAGCCAGTGAAAATGGTTGTTGCACATCATCTATGACTTGAAGTACCCCTTTGGCAAAGTTGTGTGAAAACTGGTTTGATTCGGGGATTGCAGAGGCAGTCATTTAGCTGCTCACATGACTTGTTTGCAAAGAACTGAGAAGAAGAAATTTCCATAGTGCTCCAGCTGTAAAGGGTGAATTTAGCTACATTTGAAATCTATCTGTTATGTGAAAGAACATTCTTCTATTTCAGGTTAATTGAGACTTCATTACAGGCTTGCTAGGAAGAATAATAAACTCATCAGTGACTGCTAGTGGCCTCCAATTCATGTTTGTGTTTCAGTGAAATAAAACTTTGTTGCAGAAAGAATGGATTTAGTTTTATTTTGCAGCCCCGAGTACTGACATGCTATTTTCTTTCTGTCACCTTTGTGCCTAAAGCTTCTAAATTCTGCCATGCCAAAAAGGAAATTTCAGGTTTTGCTTTTAAAAGTCTCTAGATTTTCATCACAGATGCTGTGAACAATTTTATGCATCAGTATCAAATTACATTTGTTACTTTTGGGTGTCAGTGCAATCGATAAACTTGTAGAAACCCAGAAGATAAGGGGCAAATGTGTATGTGCCAAACACTAATAACTGGATGGCTGTGGAGACAGGCAAGGACTGCTGGTAATAACAGGCAAGAATTGTTGGTAACAGCACGGACTGTTGATATTAATGCTCTGTGAGAAAACACAAGTTGTGACTTGAGAAAAGGGCCATGCAGAGGTAGTGCAGCACTTTTCTGGGACAAACATTCTTGTTGCAGCTCCTGGAGCTACACATTAGAGAGCAAGCACAGGAATGAGGCCAAGAAGTGAACAGAGACTGGAGGAGGGGAATCAAGACAACCAGACTCCCAAACCCTTCTGACCCATTTCCAGAAAGCTCTGAAAGAACGGACTGTGCATGATAACTAATCTGCATAGAAAGTGAGAAACCTATCTTTAGGGTGGGGAAAACCTATCTATCCAAAAGTACCCCAACCAAGACTGGGCACTGGCATCCAGGACCCTGGACATTCCATTAGCTGGATTGAAGCAATTGGATCAATCCTGACATCAGGATTAGCATCCTATCAGATGGATCAACACCTGAACCAGGACTGAAGATCACTTTTTATGACACTTTTTCTCTCTTTCTTTCTCTCTCCTCCTCATTAATCTATCTTTTCCTTTCTCTCTTCCCTTTCACCCTTTCCCTTTATCCCAGGCCCACTGCCCTGTGCTTATCTAGTTGATCAGGGACTAACACAACAATTTCCATTTCAATTGTGTAGTTTACTAACAAAGATTTCTGCTTGTTTGCAGACTCTCTGACTTTTGTTGTTCCTGGATCAGGAGCATTTAGGAATCCTAGGTGCTTCATTCCCCTTCAGGAATGGATGCCATTGAAATTCTGAAAGGTTTCAGGTCATTTACAGAAATAACAGGTAGGCAACATCTAGTAGGTAAATAACCCCAAAGTTGCTTAACTATTTTCGAATAATTTTAGGTGCCTGATTATTCTTTTCCTTATCATTATATAAGTAAAAAGAGAAAGGTATAAAAATCAATTTGAAAAAAAACCTAACTATGAAGAGTACTTTTTCTTAAAAACCATTCAGAGAATGACATCTTCATCAATCCATTCATAAAATTACCTTCTAATTTATATGCCCACATAAGTAATTGAACAGCTTAAACTTTCTATGTTTTTGGGTTTTTTTTTTTTTTTTTGGTTGTTGGTGGTTTTTTTTGGTTTTGGTTTTGGTTTTGTTTTTGGAAGTGAAAGTAAACTGAGTTTGCATAGCAGCATCCAGATTAGAAAAATGTTAAATAAAGTTACTGACAGCAAGATCGGTCTTGAATATAATCACATCAAACACACATTGGAGCAGAAGAACCAAAGTAACACCTTACCTGCCCAATGCAGATAAAAAGGAAATAATAGAAAACTACATAGAGCACAAAATAAAAAAGAAATCTAAAGTTATCAATTACTGGCTGAGATGAGAGGTTTCAAAAATGCTTATATAAGATTTTAGGACACTCATTATTGAGAAAGAAAAATCAACACTATTTTCCACACCTAAGCAGGAGGTACTTGAGTTTCAAAGTGATTTACATTAATTTTAGATTTTGTTTAATTCATAGAGACTAATTATCTGCTTAAGAAACTGGAAGCATCTTTCAAATTCCTTCCAGTGGCAAGTATCTAGTGCCTGCAATAGTCACTAGTCCCAAGGGGAGACACAGACTTTGATCATAAGATAAAATAAGATTGTACATTTGCCATCATAGCTGTAGTCCGACAGCTTGTTACAGCTTTTGTTAATTTTAATTTTATGTTGCTTACAAAAGAGGTTCTTTGTTGTCAGGACTGGTTTGTCCTGCTCACAGATGTATGCCTATCTTGTTTTATGTACATTTGATTTATGCTTTCTTATTCTTTTTCTTTAATTAAAAAATAAGCTCTACAACCAAAATTGCATGTTGGTGTTGTGTGTGTAGAAGGCTACAAAACTCTAATGTTCATCTGGAATGGTTATTTCTGTCACAGTAGTCCTTTAAGGCAGATGTGTGATATATGTCTTGAACAACTTCCCAGAAAGTTTAAGTCACTTGACTTTGTATGTATATATTTAATTCTACAGATACAGAAAATAAATCACCTATTGAATTGTCTTCTTATAATTTATTAGTATTTTGAACATTAATATGCTCTTGTTAATGCTTCAGTACATTTTCTGGGGAGGGGGAAGATGGAGACTATATGTCAGAACATGTTTAAAAGCCTAAGTTATAGAATAGATTCCCATTAGTACTTTGATACTATGCTCCAATGTTATTTGTGAATATGTTAAATCCAGTTAAAGTAGGAATAATAAACCACATAATGAAATAGTTGCATTACACATTTATATTTTGAAGCTTAAAACTCTGTATGTGTCATTACTGTATGGTAGGAATCTGTATATACGACAACTGTAACTTTTCAACCTGGGTTTCTAAATGCTAAAGCCCATGGACTTCCAGAAATTAGGTACCAACCATTTCTTAAATGAGTGAGGAACACTCATTTCAAACAAACAAACTCAAAAACCGAAAACAATGAGAAAAGAAACAGACTTTAATATCTAGTAAAGATCTGGAGACATTGCTCCCCTAAATGATCTTTGTTAATGCTAAAGGAAATTTACTTATGTCTATATGCAGAAAAATCAGTAGCTCTAATACATGCAGAAGATCTGGCCCATTGCCTTTCCTTCAGTTTTTACTGAAGTCAGTTGCTATCATCATGTGGTGCTTGGCTATAGAGCTGCTACTTGTGCTGCCTGTTCCTTATCACAAAGCTTCTGGGATTACATTCTTAGAGAAAAATAGTTCCACTTAGATAAAGATTAAAACATACTGCTTACTATTAGACACTGATTCTACATTGTTTTAAAGCCCTGCACCCCCACTGAAGATGAGAGTTGTCTTTAAAGGCTTTTTTTAAATTCCCCTCATGATGAATGTATTTTGCCTCTACTCAGGGACAGTTTTCCTCAGTGCTGGCTTTCTTTAGATGTCCTAGTTTTTTTGGATGACTACATTTGTCATACCTGTTGCACATACACACATTTTGACATGAGTCATCCACATTGCTTCATGCAGAGAATCATTCTTTTTCAGTGAAGAATGTAGTAAGATATAGTTTTTTATCTTTAATCTATATTCTTTTGAGTTATTTATATTGTCTGCACCTATTTAAAACCTAAGCAGTGTCAGCTTTAAGCAGTTAATGTTAGAGGAATGATCAGACCTAATTATTAAATTTGGAAGTACTGTGATAATAAGGTAAAAATAACAAGTCTGAAGTTAAAAAAAATATATATAAATAAGTTCAGTTTCTTTATTGCTTTAGAAAGTTGGCTGCTCTTTTAGATTCCATCTCTTTTGGAAAAATGGAGCAGAAAGGAAAGAAAAACTGTGAAGAATGCCGAGCACCACTGGCTACATCTAAAGTTTTAAGGAACGAAAATGGCAAGTGACAGGTATCGAGTCATGCTCATCCAATAAGGTTCCTTGTCAAGTTGGAAATTATTGTAGCTGAAACCTGAAAGAACCAAATTCAATATTGAGCTTTACAAATTCAACTTCTCTTGTAACAAAACGGGACATTTCCTGAGCCGTGGGACTGTATTTTTTGTCAACACGCTGCAACTCTATCAGTTGATTTTGGAGGGAATATTTTTTGGGATTGTGAATCCTGGTCCTGTTTCCATCTAGGATGTAATGTACTGCAGGATGCAAAACAGCTCAGGGTGCTTCAATTCACTATCTGCTGGGAATGATGGGGAAACAAAACCACAGAGTACAATTTTTTTTTGGTTGATTTGGTTCAGTGGTGAAATCAGTAGACAAAACCATACCAGCAGCATTAAGTATGCCTTCATTTTCATATTATATTTACTGTAGCCTTCCTTAATTAGTTTTTGCTAAATCATCATTTAGAAAACTAAAAAAGTGCTAACTGGAAGGTGGCAAATGCAGGACTCCTAAAAAATTATAAAAATCTATTTATATATTTCATCAAAACTAGCTGCTATGGAAGCTGAAAAAAAGCTGTGCTTTTGAATGTCAGATATAATTTTTATGATGTATGTTCTCCTATATTATTTTTGGGTATCTGAAGGCCCTTTATTATTTTAGTCCATGCATCACTGAAAATATTGTTTGCATCAGTCCACCTAAAGAATTCACAGCAGAAAGAAACTTCTCTGTACAATGAACTGATATGACAATTAAATGGAAAACACTCAGTAACTAACATTCTAATAAATTTTCATGTTATATTTTTAAGAAATGTCTTCAATAAACTGGAAATGACAGAAGATGCAGTACTTTCTGATTGTAGTTATCTGAGTTTACATCATTGATTTCTGTGTCAGAATGTGCAGTGAGAGTGGAAAGTGAGCCTTTAAAAGATAGTGATGCAATCAAGTGGGTTTTTTAGTTGTGATTCATCAATATATATGTAACGAGAGAGGAGTTTACTGGAGGAGGAAATTCTTTATTTCTCTCTGTATTCAATTTTTTATTAAGAAAAAAGTCAGAGGATCATGTTTTGACAGGTTAAATAATGACTGCAAGTGTAACCAAGAAACCATTGTGGGTACAAGGAAAGGTCTTCACTGTATTTGAGCAAAATCTGTTAGATGAATGTTAGTAACTCATGCAAAAGGAAGCTCTTCTGAGTGTTACATTCAAATATTCTAGTAATTTTCAAAATTCTTAATCCAGTAATTTTAAGATATAAATCCATTCTATTGAAATTACTTTGCAGGCTCAAGAGAGAGGACAAAAATAAATATTTAAGATTATTTTGACACTTAAAACAGTTGTCAGATTTTTTTGACACCACAGCACAAATGGTAGCAAGTTAGTAATTTTTACTTACTGGCATATATTATGCACCTATATATATACTCGGTTTATCATTTGAAAAAAAGTTAAAAACAGTAAGTATTGCTAATTAACACTAACTTGCCTTGAAAAATAAAGTACCTTATTGATACTTTCATTGTATTTTACCCTTACATAGAATTATTCTATAAATGAGGGTCTTTTATTGCATGAAAATAGAAATCATGATAGTATAGTAAACATTTTTATTAACAAAACCACTTAATTTTCTTTGCCAAGAGGCTTTCTTGGATAAGAAAGGTCTCTTACTTATTGCAATACCAAATTTTCTCAAGACTAAGACAAAAAGTGGGACAATTATCCACCATACCAAAGAAGGGATCTTCATAACAAAGAAGGATTCTTTGTTTCCTAAAACTTTTTTCTGCTTTTTCGTTATGCAACCCAGGGAAACCTGACTGAACTTGCCCTTCACAAAACTTGCAGACACAAAATGAATAATATCCTAAATTACACTGATCAAGAAAAAAAATTAAAATAAATTCTATGATGATTGAGATGTAGAGATCTATCATCTACAAGTTTATAATAAGGTTGATTTCTGCTAGTTTTTCTACTCCCATGTCTTACAGCTTAACTGTTTCTCCTTATGGAATCAGCTTCGAAGTCAGGCACTATGTGCTGTCTCCTAAAATATAACTTTGTTATCAGCTTTTAGACATATCTAAGAGATGTATGTGTGTACAATATATGCATGTATGTACACAGTGCCCAAAGCAAAAGATTTGTGGTAAAAACAAAGAGATATGTATATGGTCTAAGAGTGTAGAGTTGGTAATAGAGGGTCAGAAAAAACTTCATTGTGACCTCTCAGAGAGTGGTAGTCCAGAGATGAACTATGTAACAGGATAATAAAATTTTCCTAGGATTTTGCCATTTTTTAAACTATTATATGGCATGGGGATCTGTGACTTTGTACTTAGTAGAAAGGTTCTTTTTGGCTTAATTCAACCTGCTAATTAAGGTGAAGACTGTGGGCATCTGATTTCTTGTCAGAAGAAACAGAAATAGAATATGCAATCTTTTGTTAGTCCCTTTGCCATTCATGATTTTGTAGACCTTTGTTATATCTTCTAATCACCTCCTCCTATGCTGAAGGTTTTAGTTTAATACCCTTTTGTGTGAAAACAGCTCTGTAACTAACCATCCTTTGTGACCTGCTCTGAAACTTTTCCAGATGGGTAATTTCATCAGTTTTGAATTCTCAGTAGGTAAGAAAAATATCTGAATATGACTTTTCTCTCCTCTCCTATTTTATTTCCAAAGTTTTATTCAATTAATAAGAACATAGCTATATACATAACTTAGGAGCTTTTGAGTGCCTAGTCAATGCATTTAATTTGATAATTACTTATGGCAGCATCAGGAAGTGACAGTATGAATATAGTAGTTGTTATACGTGTCTTTTAATGCCATTTGGAGTCAAAATCTAAAATTGAGGTCAAAGAGATATGAATCAAATTCATTATTGTGTCTTAATGTATTTCCAAATATAGCTTTGAAAAAAATGAATTTATTTTAGCCTTCTAAAACTACTTAGTACGTAATTCCCTTATTTTATCAATTGTTCTTGTTCTTTTAAATTTTATCTTAAGAAATTAAGTTTGATAATTATAAGTTAAAAATATTAGATACTGTCACTTGGAAAAAATTCCTCTTTCTAGTTATTTGTGTGACCTATGTCATGAATAGAAAAAATTATACAACACTCAATTTAATGAAGGATCATTTGGATTCCAATAATTCAAGCAATAAAACCATAACCAAAGAAAATGGATATTGATTGTTCTAAAAAAGATGACAGTTTATGTTACATCTTCAACCTAGAAAATGAAGGAATAGATAATGAATTACTTTAAAGCGTTTATACGAACTTTGAGCAAAAGGCTGAAGTTCATGCTTGAATTAATTTGAAATGCAGCAATTTCTGGATCCAGTTCTAGGTAGACAAATGACCCAGTGATTTGCATATGTTGTTTACAATAGGATGCCTAAGCTATTTCTTCCTTCACACATCCCTTAATCACCATGTAAGATGTATAGACATGAGAAAGAGTGAGAAGATTCTCATTTTTTTCCCACTTACAAATTAGAAATCCTTTTATTCTCATTAAATGGAAAAGAAAAATATTTTAAAACAGCTGCATAATGAAGAAGTTAAAAATAAAAACAGACACCATACCAGACAAGAAAACCTATTTCCTAAATATTTCTTCCAAAGTGTAAAGAAGTCAAGTACAGGAATGTTCAGTGATCTATGTATTTGCCTAGAGATAAACACAGGCTTAAAAAAAAAGGATGTAACATGACATTTATGATACTTGTGAGGAATGATGTATCAAATTTGTTTTTGACCATAATTCATTTGAATTTTTTCATAAAGCTCGTAAAAGTTGAAAAGACTAATTTTAAGAAAGAAGAAAATTTTATTGGCTAATATCTTTGGGAAAAGCAGGAAAGATGTGACTACTAAAAGAGTCAAGATATATTACTAATTATTCCTCCCACGTTACAGATGAAAAAAATCATTTGCTTGAGCACATAGGAATATTTTTTTTTCCAATTTCTGCTAACATGGTTGGAAACACGACACAAATGAGGAAAAGGTTTTAATCTCACAGTGTTTGGCATATGAGCTCAAGCACCAGTATTCAGGTGCACTTTGAACTTCTATTTCCACCCTTTATTTTGACTAAAGTATTTAATATTTTACTCATCTTAACATAAATTTTCTGCTTAGGAGTAGAGTCATAGGCAATCAGCAGAAGGTTTCGACATTTAAAAATCTTATCCAAATATGACACTAAAGATTGGACTGTATCTTACAAATTTTCAATATTTAGCTTCTTATTTTAACACTTCTTACAGCCATCAATCCAGATGCTCAGAACTCTTTCCACAGGGCTGTTCTCCAGCCTCTTTGGGCCCCACTTTGGCTGTAAAAACAGGATTACCCCATCAGTCTACTGCAACCCCACTGAACCTTTAGGACTCAACCTGGCAGCCAGTTGTTCACTTAATTAAAACCATGTATTAAAGACTTTTCTCGATATATAGTCAGTCATATTTATTGGAGTCTTTATAGCAGCAGAAATGGCTAAAGTTTTCAGTGTTAATATGAACATCAGGTCAAGAGTATTCACTACACAATGACTTCCAAGTTTCAGAAGTAGTAGTGTTTGTAAAGTAGTATTTGCAGAGAAACTGTCATGTATTATTTCAGGAAAATATATTTTTACTCTTTTAAGAACCTGTAAATTGTTTATCCACAGCCCAAAATTAGCTGATTTGGTTGAGGGTCAGATCCGTTGTTCTTGAAATATTCTTGGATTTTTTTTTTTTTTAATTTTAGAAGTTACACAATATTTTAAAGAATGATTTGTGTTCTTGTTTTTGTTTGTTACTAGGTTATGTTTTCAACAGTTCTTTAAATATACTAATACACCACTATATCTTCTTTTTTCTGTTGACCACACTGTAATGGTATTTAAGTTTTTTTTTTAAAATAACTTACAGTTGTAAAAGAGAGTATTTAAATTTCAACTTTTTAGAAAAGAACTGCCTTTTAAACAGAAATAACCCTCAAGATTTAGGCACATTTTGTTACAGTGTTTCAGTTGAGTGTCTACCGTGAAATAAGGAAAACATTTCTTCTCTCTCTTTCAGGCTACTTCCTTCAAGCAAGAAAAAATTGAAGGAAAAATTTTCCCATTTTATAGAAAAAGTTTTTCACTCTATCAGTCATTTTCTGGATAAACAGAAGGCCTGTATTTCCTGAAATGTTCAACAGGTTTACTGAAGGCTCTACTGAGAAAAAGGATTAGAAAAAAGTAAATACTTTCACAGGCTTTTTATTTATATCATTGCAGAGGTAACTGCTGTCCCGTAATAAAGTAAAAAAAGCATTAAAAAGGCAATTATTGTGTAACAATCATTATCAAAGGTATCAGTCACCTACTGCAAGTAAAACTCTGGATATTTTACAATCTACTGTGTGAAAATGGTTGGCAAGTGACATTTAATGGCAACCCACTCTATTTTCTGATTAGTATTTCTTCCTTTCTGACCTCCTTTTTATTTTGCTCCACACATTGTATAGAAGAAAACAGAATTAAAATTATTTGTTTCTCATTTCATCTTCTCACGTCCCTATGTGGTCATTTTCTGTGAGCAGCAGCTCCTCATCAGAATATAATGACTACTGTGGTGACTAGAGGAATAAAACATAACATTATTTTAACATTATTATCATCTCTAAGTTAAGTTGATGAGGTCCTGACAGATCTGCTGACTTTTCTCAATGCCATTTACAAGAATGATTCAATTACATCTATTGTGTAAGTGTTTCCTCTGGAGAGAGTATAAAAGAGATTAAAAAAACCTTTACAGGTTTCTGACCAGACTATTCTAAAGCAATATTGTTCATCCTACCATACAATCAAACAACTGGCTGAGATTTTTATGGCCTAGAAAGTGATATTTTTTTCTTTCAAACTTTGTTCGCTAATTAATTTTAGAATTAAATCAATCAGTGTTCAGCTTCTGATGCACCTCAAAGGCACTTTGCTAGAGTTAATTTTTTAAAAAAGAGAAGAGCTACAGAAAATGTCAATTCATTCTCAGATTGATTGCATTTTTCAAAAAATGTATTTAAGCAGTTGAGACAAAATAAATTGATTTCCATATTAAATAATGTAGTCTTCTTTTTAAACCCAAAGACATTCAGAGGGATCTCAACACAATGCAGAAATGGACTAACAGGAATCTCATGAAGTTCAGTGAAGGGAAATGCCAAGTTCTCTGCTGGGGAAAAATAACCCCGCACACCAATACCTCCTGCAGGCTGACTGACTGGAAAGCTGCTGGAAAGTAATTTTTTTTCAAGAAGGACCTTAGGGTACTGGTAGTCAGTATGCTGACCATGAGCTATGATCATGAGTGATGTGATCCTGTGACAAAGAAGCCAACAGCATCCTGAACTGTGTTAGAAAGACAATCACAAGTTAGACAAAGAGAGGAGATCCTATTCAGCACACTGGAGTGCTTTGTCCATCTTTGGCCCTTCAGAACCTCAGGAGAGACACAGACTCATAGAGTCATTGACGTGGAGCTACTGAAGCAAATCCAGGACAAAGCCACAAAGATGTTTAAGGGACTAGCCCATCTTCCACATGTGTGAGACTGAGAGACCTAAAATCATTTAGCCTGGAGAAGAGAAAGCTCAGGTAAATCTTACCAGAGTGTACAAATACCTTCAGGAACTGAGCGAAGAACACGGACCCTGTCTTTTCTCAGTGATACTCAGTGACAAGACAAATAGTGGGCACAAAATGAAAGACAGGACATTTTAGTTCCACAAAACAAAACAAAACAACCCCCCCCTCAAAAAAAAAAAAAAAAAAAATAAAAGAACAGCCAAACTGTGAAACAGGTTAAATAGACAGATGAGACAGATGCTCCAATCTCCATTCTTGAAAATACTTAAAACCCAGCTGTACACAGCCCCAGCTGACCATCCTTTGAACTATGGTAGGGGGGACAGAATCTGACAATCTCCAGATGTTTTTCCCAACACAATTTTTCTGTGAATCTGTAATTGAGTTATGTCAAAATGGAACTCTACCTATAGAAGTGTGCTTTTGTTCTAAGGAGAGAGTATATATAAGGTAACAATAACCCCAGAAGCACATTGCTGTAGGTGAGCACTGAATATCCCTCTTGTAACCAGACAGAAACAGAGAAACATCAGTGTGGATGGGACCTTGTGAGATTAATACATCTGAACCATGAACAAAAACCTCAGCTGGAATTTACAGATTGTGACCATCTGGCAAATTTGTCAGTGGGGAACTATCAGTCCTCGTTAAGGGAAGATAGAAGATCACTATCAATGAAATGTTCCACAAGGACTAATGGAGGGAAAGTAGAAACATAGTAAAAAAACAAATCTCAAATCCAAAAAGAAGCATCACGGGAATGGTCTCATCAAACTAATGGACCAGAAAGATAACTACAGTACCTATATATATATTCATATTAAAGGCCAAATTTCTTCTAATTACCATTTAAATCTTCCTCAGTAACACTATAATTCTACCCATCACCTTCCCTCTCTTTTACATTGGTTTCTTCTGTTCTTTTTCTATTTATTCTTTCTTTTCCTAGGTAGGAGTAATTACATTATTGAATTCCTGTCTACACAGATGTTACTTTTTGTCTAATTTTTTTTTTTTTCAGAATTCCAGTGGAAATTCGAATACTTGGTTTAATTAATTCTGATGCGCTGCAGTTTCACTGAATTTTTAATCTTCTTTAGTTTGGACGGTGTTTTTTTTTTTTCTTTTTAATTTATATTTTAGCTGCTCTTTTAGATTTAAAAGTTATTTTTAGTTTCAACACAAATGTGTTTCCATAATCAGAGCTTCACTTGAATACAAATCATTGGAAGAGTAAAAATGTCTCTTCCCTGAATAGAGAGGGAATTATTAACGAAGGTTTTAGGAAGTCAAACAGTGATTATTCTCATAAAAGAGAACCAAGATATAGAGCAGAATTTTCAAAATGTATTCTGTTTAGTATTATAAATGTGGATGAGTAAAAGAATCTGGATGTACCTCTGTAGAGTGTCCTTATTTTTCATCAGTGCACGTCATTTGAAATTATGATGAAAAACATGTTAATGCCTGAACTGTATATGTTTATAGACTGTAAGTGGATGACCACTGAATTCTATGTGTAGTCTTATTATGCCATGCTTCTGGATGATGGAACAGCATTTTGAACTTTTCTGAAATCTTTCCAATTTTTCAACATCAGTTTTTGAAATCACAGAGGCAGAATGTTGTTTGCTTGTCCAGTTTTGGTATTTCTGAAAGATTATTTTTTCTTTATTATTTTTGAGCAATATTCTCTTGATTATCTTTAGTTAGAGAATTATATTGAAAGCTACTGTAGAACAGGTGTTTATGACTTCTCTGTTGCCTTGCTGCCACATATAACCCTTAGTTTGCAAAGTTGCATTTTGTAGACAAGCTATACCAATGCTTATTATGTAGCATTTGACTGTATTAAGATATCCATTCAAAACAGCCCACATTACTGAACAGACAGGAAGATCTCTCCCTGAGATGTCTCTCCCATAGCAATTTGTTCTTCTGTCATTCTTTTCACAAATTTTGCCAACATATTTATTCTTGATGGATATAAACTGCCTACATTAAATCCCTGAGATGCCACAGTCTCATGAAGATCCAGTGAACAATTTAGCTCATAATTTAAAAATACTTAGTTTGAAATATATAATATTGATTCTTTTTTAAATTATATGTAGAATGTGTCTCTATGCAATGCCTTGTTAAAAATTCATTATTCAAACATATCTTTTTATCAACCTTTTTTTTTTTTTAGATCTAAACCAGAAAATTATTTTATGGCCTATTTTCAAATTCATTCATTTACTTTTCATCAGTTCCCTTGCCCTTGTTTAGTGATTCTGAATTTTGTCTATATGTGCTTTTTTAAACAAATCTATTGCACTTATAACAAAATAACCAGTGAATCCATATCTGAATCCGCTTATCTATTCTTTTCATTATGTGTTTACCTTTCTTCATTAGTCAAATTTCTTGTTCTAACTACAACACACCATCCTATTTACTGATTAAAAACTCCTTGGAAATAAAACCTGTTACCAGATAAGGTGGATTTTTTCAGACGTTTCTAAGATGAAAGTATGAGTGCTTATAAACAGACCACTGTACTTTTCAGACTTTGATCAGATAACCTGAAAATCAGTGCTTGTACCATCATATTTTTTGTATAGAAAAGCCGTCATCAGAAAAACTTGTGAAATTCATCAATAATCTCCTGTCTTTGATCTTCTCATCTCTTCTGGTTAGGGTAATACAAACAATGTCCTATTGTCTACTTACATGTCATCTAAATTACCAGTCATTATGTATTCTTAGGAAAATGAGCAGTCAGAACTGATTATGTGCTCTGTACATTTGGTCACAAACTTCATGCTTTTGCCCAGTTTTAATTTTGGTCACATTATCTTTTTTTCTCCTTTTCACTTCTCATCATCAATATTAGTGCAAAATAGGAATTTGATGCTCATTGAGTCAAAACAAAAAGTCCTAGATCTTTAATGCAATTTATTGCATCTATGACTTTAACTATATATCTATGATTCAGTGAGCGTCATCCTCATCCTGGCTTGTGTTATGGTCTAAAAGTTTCATGCACCACATTCATTTTCAAAGAACATTATGAAAAAAAATCACAAGATTATATTTTAATAACAATAAATATTCAGCTGAATTAATGGTGTGTTTTTTCATTTGATGGACTTTAAATTCTCGTATTAAACTAGTAATTCCATTAAAACCAGGTGGAATTGTTGGAAGAATGTAAATTTATTTGCCTATTTGTGTGGAATAAAGGATGATTGTATTAACTACAATATGAGACTTAAATATCTCAGTGCAATAACTCATCAAGTGTGGATTTTAAGAAGTTTTCCAAATGTGGACTTTCACTGCTCAGTTAAAAGAGAGGATATGTTTTAGGAAAATATTTTATCAAATCTTTTTCATGAGATTACCTAGAGACAAAGGTGATCTAATAGTTGGCCACTGAATGTTGCTATCCATGTCAGTGTAGCATACTTACACATTTTGAATTTTTTTTTGTCAGCCATAGCTTCATCTTTAATTCTTTTTTTGAGGATTTCATCTTAAATCCAAAATTGTTTTTAATAGTATTGATAAGTAATTTTAAAACTGTCCAATAATGCAACATTTCATACTCGAAAGAACATGCGTTCTTATTGAAGTATAATAATTAATGTAACATTGTATAATGCAATGTATCAAATGGTAACTATTATTTTCTCAGGAATATACTTTGAAACCTTCGATTAAAGAATAAATATTTTTGCTTTGAGACACTGAAGTGCAAACCCTATCCTTTTTTCTAGTAAGACTACATCTGAGTAAAACATAAAAGCAGTATACATGTTGCTTTTGTTTATTAGGATGAGAAATAAGAACTGAAAGAACAAGTCTTTGCCTTTGGTGTTTTATGACTTTATTACTGAAACACATCAGTTTATATTTACATACAGCTAGAAAAATTACAAAGCAGTCTATGCCGTTTGGTAGTTGAAGGAGACTGATACATGTGTCTGCTATGAAGGAAGATTAATAATAGTGGTGCACAGGCAACTTCAGAATTACCTGAGCCATATTCAGAAGATACTGAAGGGAAAAAATAACCCTCTCCCCTCTTAAAAATAACAGGTATAGAGACCATATAGTTGAGAGAGGTTGTAGATTGCATGGTGGTGTGTTAATTATGTAAAGCACTGCCAGATATCACACTTTTGTTACCAAAGAAAACTAAAGAAACTTCTGCCTTGGCACATGTTCTGTCTTCAACCTTACTGGTCATTAGAGAATTGTTATCTTTTAGTAACAGAACTCTCCTTACACAAATATGGGTAACCAAATAAGAGTGCTGCAAGTTGCCTTAGGATCTGAGACTGGCTTCACAGACCATCCATGCTATTTGCTCAGACATGCAGTAGGTGTAGAAAATACTATTCTGAACTGCAGTTGTCTGAATGGTTTTATCCCTATCTATAATAAGGATGAGGAAAAATTTCCTTGGTCAGACACAGTTGCATAAACAATACAGAAATAAATAATGTGGAATCTTTATTTTCATCTGCATTTTTTTAGTTTTTTTCAAGTTCTATCCTTTCACTTTCCAGCTCTCCTCTCTTCATAAACCTCTTTTCTCCTAATGCTGAAAATCATTTTACTTCCCCATTATAGTAAAGGAAAAGATTTACACAATGTATTTAGAGCAAACTGCTCTTTAAAATATGTTTCAAATTAACACACTATTTCATTCTTTAGTCAACTGACAGGTCTACATTTTTTGAGAAGGATGACTTACAGCTAGTACAGCTGTGTCTAAGGAATTTAAATTTTATTTAGGTTATAAAATTATGAAGAAGATACCTTATTGAAAAGTGATCTGTAACTTATAGCATACAGAGTGACATTTCACAGCCACTTACAGTTCTCTGTTTGAAAATAATTAAGTTTTAGTTGTTGTCTGAGGTTAATTTAAGTTCACAGTCACTTCAGGAGTTTTGCCACTGGACTCTGAGTGGTGAGGTTTTAACATTTATGGATTTTTAAAGATGCAGTTTTTTTGTTTTTGTTTTTTTTGTTTTTTTTTTTTCTTTTTTTTTTTTTTTTTTTTTTTTCTTTTCTAAGGAACTAGTTATTTTGATTGCAATAGCCTTTTTTCAGATTTCTGGTGTATGATTTTTTCTGTGTACACTTGCTTTACACCTACACATGCTTGGAAAAAAATGTAACAGACAACACACTTAGGAATACTTTTTATGTGGTTGGTTATAATACTCCAGATGTTGCACATTTTAAAATGGCTGAAAAAAAACTCATTAAGAAAGATCAAATATCAAAAACTAAAGGTAAAATGGAAAATACCCAACTTTTTTTCTGTTGTTTTTGTTCAGATTGCATGTAGGCTTTCAGAATTATTTCATATATGCCAGAGAGAAAAATAAAACTTGGAGGATAAAAGTTTTTCCAAAACAATTTGCAACATGAAAAAGAAAGGTAAATAGGAAACCAAACAAAATAAATTAGAATTAAAGATTGTTTTTGAGATTTATGAAAGTAAAAAACGATTAGCATTTTGGCTTTCAGAAGCATTCAGTGTTTAGTTGAATAGCCATACAGAGTATCATGCTCATCAGTGTACTGCCAAGACAAACTTAAGCCATTCATTCAAGAAAACACCCCTTTTCATTAGAAAACCAATTCAATTAAGAAGGCTTATTGGATTCCTTGGATTCAAAAATGTACAAGGAGATAATTCTCCCTCTTGCCCTAGACCATTGAATCAAAAATGTTAATTCTTTTGCATGCTTCCAGACCTTGCTGAAGAAAAATACAAAGACCTAGGGATCTGGAATTTAATCACTAAGTAGTCAGTATGCAAATTTCTGGTCATTAACAAATGTTTTGCACTTACACTCCCTTTCTTTTTTTTTTTTTTCTTTCATTCCAATGATGCTATTTTCCCCAATTATCTCTAGCTGCTTTCTCCATTTCATTTTACTACATACCAGCTACTACCTCTCTAATTCTACAAACCACTTTTTTCTCTAATTCTGCAAACCTTCCACTTTTTTTTCCCCCACTTTTTTATCCTATATAGAAATTTCTTTGAAAATAGGAGATTTTAATTTTAATTTTTTTTTTGTTTGTTTGTTTTGTTTTCTTTGTTTTGGTTTGTTTTTTTTTTTCCTTGATTTCCATGTATTTCTGAAAGCGCTATTTTTGCCTTGTTTATTTCAGGTCAGGTAAACTGTACAGTTGCTTTCACACATGAGCACGTCATATTTTGCTAAAATAATAGATATTTAACTGTAACACATTTGTTTCTAAATTTAGGTCTTTCATCTGCATGTCTGTATTATAATCCTTGATTTTGATAAACAAGAGGAATATTGTGACAAATAACATTGTGTAATGATAAACACTGTTCTGTTGCTGAACACTGATGGAAAAAGAGCAAGTTAGTTGCCTTGCTCAGCCTTAATAATTTATTTCTTTGTCAAAAGGATGGGTTAGGTTGAAGATATAATTTCAATCCTTTGCAATTTTTCTATTAGGAATTGAACCAAGTAATCTGTTGCTTGTAATTTGTTAAGTAAAATAGTGAGCTGTCATTTTTATTTTTTTTAATTTTTTTTTTATTTTTTTTATTTTTTACAGAATATATAAAAAATTATAAAATACTTCATTTAATATAAAGCTGAATTTAGGACACCAGTTGGAAGAGAAGAGAGTACTCACAGGAAAAGTCATAGAGTATCTTTAACAAACTTCTTTTTTAACCAGTCTTTCATGATTTTTGCCATGTCTTTTGTTTCTAATGTTTAAACAAAACCTAAGAAAAAAGGGGTAGGAAAACATTTTACATTATAAATTACAAGTTTGTTTCATAAATTAATGAAAAAATGTTAAACCCCAAAATTAACAAGCAAAGACTCAGCAACATAATCCTTGAGTGCGTTCTCCTGGAATGCTGAGGCATTGCTGACCGGATTGGCTCCTAGCTGAGCTGTAGCTAGGACTTCCTGGATCAAGTGGAAATTTTAGTTTTCATTCATGCGCTGTTGATATTCAGTTCTTGCTTCCCATCCAGAAAATGGTGGTCTCCCAGGAAAAGTTGTGAGGGTCATGCTAAGTTCACAAAGAGTGTTGTCAAGATGCATAATGAAGAAATGTCAGGAAGGCTTAAGTAGAAAATTAATTGTTTAATCCAACAGCTCCCGTCTTCAATACAGAAAAAAACTAGCTTTGAATTTTGCATCTTGAGGTTAAAAACAGAACTTGTCTCATAGATGTTGAAACTTTCTGAAGGAGATTTGTCAATAACTTTGGGGTTTTTTGATCAAAACTGTGTTGTGCACGTAAAACTGAAAAGCTGAGTTCTGTGCTGAAATTTTTGTCTGTGAACATCCACCAAATACTCTCATCCTTCACCTTTAGCCTTTGAAGCATTGCAACTTCCAACTCAGAGAACCTAACTCACTTCTTTGCTTCCAGTTGCATCTGAATTAGTCTGCAATTTCTTCCTTTAAAATATGCAGTGAAAAAAGTTCCTATGTTAAGTTTGGTTAAAGTGACTAGCCCTGCATTTCATAAAAATCACATGGAAAGGAGCAGATGACTTTGGAATCTTATGCATGCTGACAAGTTGACCTTTTCCTTTCTACTGCCCCACAACAGGCGGTGACTGTTTGCCTGAATAATGAAGGATGTCAAGGATAAGCCTAAGCTCTGGCCAAGTCCAGTATCAAAAACACTGAGCTGTGCTTTTTTTCTGAGAAAGACTGACAATATAAAGATACTCTTTCAGTCTCTTGTTGGATTAAATCCAGAACATTAATTTAAGGACCTTTATGCTCTTTTTACAACTGCCATGGATGGAGTGATCTACTTTGCATGCAATTCACTTGCAAGAGAGAAGGAACTTATCACTTTATGTTCTTCATTGATATAAACCAATGAGTTAACAAAGTTCAATACTAAATATGTCAGTGGCTTAGTCAGATTTGACGGCAAGTCACATATGATTATGTACCACATAGAAGACAAGGTCAGATGAAGCTCTCAGGGAGACCCCGCCATTGGGTCGAGAGGTTCAGAAAGGAGCACTCCATGGTGTTCTAAACTCCTTCTTAGAGAGGAATCTAGATGCTACAGGATCTAATCCTAGTCCCAGACTCAGTCAATGGTTTACATCTAAAGGACTGTTTGTGCACAATCAGTCTTTTATATCACTTAGATAAAATTTCAAGGTTTATCACACTATTGTTTGTTGAGAACCTGTTGTGACAACAAACATCTCAGCTTCAAGGAGTAACCTTGAGAGGCAACTTTATTCAGAGGGAGATCCTGTCATGCAGAGGGCTGCCATGCTGAAAAGGCTCAATGGGCCCTTGGCTGCCTACTACTTATGGAATAAAACGAAATAGTCATGTTTGTATATCAGCAGTATGTTTAGGCCACTGTCGCAGACAGCTCTTGGCTATCGTGTTGCTAGCTGTTCCCCAAGGTCCACAGTCAGATGGATCCCCACTGGTGTTTATGGATTAAACTGGGGAGAAACACATTCCTCACAGCTACGGAGAAAATGCAAGTAGCAGAAATGGATTGAAAATAATAAATTTTCTTTTTTTAAAAGATATTTTAATCAAATGTGTACTTGCAAATAGTTAACTTTTGAATCTCTTGCTGGTTATTTTTATTTTGTTCTTGGGAGGTTCTTGGTTTGTTTTAAAACCCATTGAATCTTTTTCTCTTCCTCTTATATTTTAAGCCCTCAATTTGTCATACCTCCATTTTCTGTTAACTATAATAATCATTTATTACAGTGGGTAAATCCCCTCTGTGAAGAAAATGGCATTTTTATTGATACCCACTGTTGCATACTTCCTGGAGAAAATCACAAAAATCAGGTTGTTATGTTTGGTTTTTTTTCTTTTAGTTTTCTCCAAACTTAAAAATATGTGGATATGACTACCACTGAGACATCACCAAAATCAGGATAAAATAATAGAAGTATATTAATATGGAAGATAGTAATGCATAATTGTAAAAGTACTTCCATATAAATAAAAAAAATTGTTTAGCTTAAGCTGAAGTAGCACAGGGACAGTAGTTGTGTGACTTCTACAGATGTAATTTTTTTATATCTGATCAAAATATTTAATAAGTTTTGGTTCTGTTTATATTTCTAAGTGGTGTCCATGTGTGGAGATAAGTGAACTGATTTATTTCCAAATAATTTTTGTGCAATTTTCCTGTCATAGACTTTTCAGTCAATGTACTAAACATCTTTAACATATGAGTTCTGATAGTCTTCTATTTATAGTTTTAATTATAGTGAACATAAAAAAGCTTACTAAAAATATTTCTGAGGTAAAGAAATTACTTATGAGAAGTTAATTAGAAACATACTTTTCATACAATTTGAGTGACTTTATGAAGCTTATTTGGAAGCTCATTTTTTGCAAAAACATAGTAAATTATTCATTGTAAAAATAAAATTAATAAAGAAACCTATATAATTAATCTATAACAGGCACCAGAAAGAGGATCATATATGTTACAGTCAGCTCTTTTATAATTATACTCTTTATTTTATTCTTTTATTATTTAAAGTGTTGTGAAGAACCTATAAGTACACTAAGCTATTAGTTTTGAAGGATATTTAAACAATTTCCAGAATAAATTGATATTCACTGATATTACAGGAAAAAACAGTGAACATGGCTCACAGATTTTGGCAAAAGACTTCTCTTTTTTTTCCCATTAATAAAGTGCATTCATTCACCAGCATTCTACTTTGCAAGAATGAGTTTTAATTACTTCAGTGTTTCAACAAAAATCTGTTGTTGGGAAGTTATATCGTTTTGTTTGCTTAATTTGTGATATGAAGCAAATTATTTGCAGATATAAAATACATTTGCTTTTTTTTCTGCTTGCTGTGTATCTCAGGTGTTTGTGGGGAATTTCTTGCATTTTTTTATTTCATGCATGCTCCCAGTTATTCAACGTTAAATCAATGAATGTGTGAATAAGAGAATTATGCTGAATTTTTGACCAATGTGGGTATCTTTTAATGCTTGGTAAAGATGCAGTATAATCCTGAAAAATGACTGTTGACTGAGAAGCAGATTTCCATGGAAAACACATTTCGACTGAAAAGCTTATGTAGAGAAAGTCCACTCCATGATCTTTGTAGAAAGAGAGATGAGATTGTCCGGTCTGTAATTTCCAAATCTTCCTTATAGCCTTTTTCTAAAATGTAGGTTTTTCTTTCCCTTATTCCCATAAATTAAATGAATCATGTTCTAACACCAGTCATTGATTTATCTTGTGGGAATTCAGCTGTGAGACTAAATTTTCAATTCATGTTTTCTAAACATTATTCCAACTCTGTGCTTGTTTGTCCTAGAAGTTAAGGTCATGTAGATTTTTAGCAATTCTAAATGATTTACCGATCCTTTGATACTACAATATTTGCATCTTCACATTTTAAACTCTGCCACTTTTCCTTTGTTTGGATTACTATGGAGTTTATCTCAATTTCTTTATGCTCTCTCATGCTTTTATTTTGATTTATTTTGCCTACCCATGTTCACAAATTGTCACATTTTAGTATCCTTGAGTCATGTTCTACTCATAGTTTATATTAATTTGTCTTTGCTGCTTGACAAAGGCAATAATATATGTTTTAGAGAATTGTATCTAAATACCAAAAATGCACAAGAATGTGAACTTTTCTTTGAAAGAATATACTTCTGCGTGAAGATGTTCTGTTAATGCTTTGAAAGGAAAAGAAATTAAGGTCTTAGAACATATTAAAAGTTAAATATTAGAAAGTGAAAACTATTAGAAAAAGACAATACATATCTCCCAGAACAGTCTTTGTTTCTATTTGTAACTATAACTCTATTTTTTTATAAGTTTCTAGAAACAAGAAATTTGCGATAGAAAGTAAAATAAAGAAAATTACTGATATCTTCAGGAATATGCATAAATTAGCTGAATGTTATACACTATACTTCAAATCGTATTTTCTTTTCCTTGTGTTTTTCTACCTTTCTTTCTTTCCTTATGTCTTCTTTTCCAGCATTTTTAGTTGCAAGTTGCACACTATTTGTTTTTGTTTTCTACTTTAGCCTTCTTTTCTGTCTGCCAAATTTTTGAACTTTTTTTTTAACCTCTTTATATCCCCAGCTGTCTGACTGTTGTCTTCAGAACTATTGGCAACCATATTAATGGTACTGATTCAGAAACGGTCAGAGTCTGTTTTCAGGCAACAGGAAAGAAAAAAATATCTCATATGTATTGTTTTTACTAAATTTAAATAATTTGTTTCTATGTTTATCTGTCTGCAGTCAATAAGTTTATTTGCTTTGTTTTGATATATATTTATCCAAGATATAAATTTATCCAGGAAATGCTTAGATAGCTTGTCTATCAGGAGATTAACATCTGGGTTTTCTTCTTGAAATTCTACATATGTTTTCCTCCTGAGAAAGTGCCACAAATATGAGATTAAAAAATGCTAATTACTTCAGAATAACTGGCATGAGTGATTGTAACTAGGCATTTTCAAAGGCCTTGTTTCCTCAGAAGCAAATAAAAGAACATTCTGACAGTGATTGTTTCAAAATGACACAGGCTGCTTGTGAGCGTGACTGATATGCCTTTAGTATTTAAATTACCTCAGATGATGCTGTATCTCATAACATTTTCATATCAAATACAAACTTTCATAACTGATAATAAGCAATCTGAAATTATTCAACTACTTTATAAATACATTTACAAAAACAATTTAAAATTCTTAAAACGAAAAAAACCCAGGAAAATGTGTTTAAAAGCTGTTCAGTGATACAATATAATGTTTATGGAGGCTGGTCTTATTCTTTCTGGAAGCTGGTGATATAATTTAATTTTCTGTTGTTTTAATAGAAGTAGACAGAAAAATGTTATGGATCCAGAAGAGCGGGAATGTGGAATAGAAGGGAACCAGAATGATAATCATCACATTATTGCTGAAATACCGAATGTCATACAGAAAATATGTAAACATATGTAGTACATAGCCTCTCCACAAAGATTCACTACTGAGGCTCAAAGCTGGACATAAGCTTTGTACCAATGGGCAATGATTTCTGGTATTTTGCTGGGCTGTCCTTAACCAGCTGTCAGAGCCCCTATCCAATCACTCCCTCACTTCTTTCTGACCCCAATAACATGGGGGGACAAAATAGGAAGGAAGATTTTGTGGGTCACTTGCTGTCAAAGGTGAAACAAACTCAAGTAGGGGTAGATTAATTTATTGCTGATTAAAAATAGAGTTGGAAGGTAAGAACCAAAGACAGCTAAAGCACCTTCACACACACACACATACACACACACAGAGTCCTTTTTCCCAGGTTCAGCTTCACTCCATTGTCCCAGAGTCTGTTTGTTACCTTCTGCCCCCCAGGAGGTACAGAGAAAGAGGAACACATGGTGGTGATTAGTCCTAATCTCCTTTCTGCCTCTTCTTCCTCCTCACACTTGTCTCTTGTTCCAGCATCCTTCTCACTGGCTGCATTCATTCAGTAACTGCTCTAGCACTGATCCTTTCTCTGGGCTAAAGGAACTATTTTTTTTCCCCATGTGTTTTTTGCATGGGCTGCAGCAGGACAACCAGTTTCACTGTGATCTTCATAGACTGCAGGAATATTTCTGCTCCTGAAGTACCTCCTCCTCCTCTTCCTTCACTGACTTTTCACCCTCACACCTCTTTCTCACCTGCACAGACTTTTGGGTTTTTTGATCGTAGATGTTATTGTGTCCTTTAGAGGTCACTGCCTATAGAAGAGTCATCAAGGTTTTAATTGTATTGAAGTCTGAAACTCCAGTTTCTTACTCAACTAAGCCCTGATTTGCAGCCACTGTCTTTCAAAAGGAGGCCTTCCTAAGTTTCCTTCCTTGTGAGAGTCATCCTACTGGGTCTGGAAATTATGGTATGTTCCAAAATCCCCATTGTGTGAGCAATCTAAAACAAAGACTTTGGGGTAATTTCTGAGTGCATATGTACTGTTATTTTATAAAATTATGAAAATAAACACTATAATACCAAGAAACAACTTGAAGTACGTAATCAAAGGACCCTGTTGTTACAATAGAGCCTAAATTCTTTAATTTTTACATGCTTGTGTTCTTTCTGAGGAAGATATAGGAGAATATGGTGGTTTCATCTTGTAAATAACCCCATACAAATTTCAAAGAAAAATAAAAAATATAAAACCAGTTTCAATTTGGATGACCAAATGAAAATGTGCAAGACTATGAAGACCATTCATGTGAGAAATGGAAAAGTAAAAACAAACTTGGTAGATTTAGTAATAAAATCAGGACTATTTCTAAGATGGTTTTAAATTATTTGTAATGAAGTCTAATTTTCTGCTGGTGTCACATGAAAGGGGAGATTTTCTTAAACTCTTTGTGTTTGATTAGTCTGTCAAGACTTCAGGAAAGCCGAGACCCTTGTGCCTGACTATCATGTCCCGTAATGGGGACCCTTCACTGAGCAGCCTTCTGGATGGGAGGTGTGTTTGACTGGCTTCTTCAGGGTCACATGCAAACAGAAATTCCCTCTCCTGAGTCTCTAACTGGTCACTGGGTACCCCAGGAAATATCCAGGGACAAAGGCCAACAGAGAACACCCTCTCCAAGGCCTCCACAGTCAAATATGTTACCTCCTGTGGCAAAAGTTTGTGCCATTGAAGGATTCACACAATAGTTTATGGAATAACATTCTCTATTAATATAATAAGAAATTATGGCAGATTAAGATTCAAGGATTGCAGGTGATAATATCTGCTTGCAAAACCTCATCTAAAACAATATACTAATGAGCTCTAATCCTTAATAAAAGCTGACTTGAAACAATAATTTAGACACATATAATATGGTTCTTACCCAGTAGGCACCCCTATGGGGAAGAAGATAAATTCAGACTGTTGACTGATATGAGAAGTTAAGATAGAGTCTTCCCTCACTTCTCTCATTTTTAACACAAAATATTTTTGCACTAGGTGGAGCTTGAAGGGCTCTAGTCATACATCATGTTCAGTGGACGGCGTCTTACCTTGGAGCTAGATAATATCAGTATTACATCTGAGATGAGCTTTGGGATGGAGGTGTACATCTCTGAGCTTGCCATGCTTGCTAGGTCTACAGCAAAAAAATCTTCCTTTTTCTTCCTTGGTTGGTAGCTGCTATGCAACTCATCAGCAACCAGGTACTACCAGGCTCCCTCTCATGCAAGGATTTCCACAGAGCCTGGCCATGGTGTTTCCACTCCACTCCACCCTCCATTTAGTCCCTCTTAGCTTGTGTTGTGTGTGGGAAATCAGGCATGCTGACTGCATTCCATCCAGGGAGTAGCGAACAAATTTTCTTCTTGCAATTTTTCATACTGTTATAACACATACTTTCCACTCTACTTCATCCTCTGTTTCTTCCCCTTTAGCATTTCTGCTGACTACAGTGCTTGTAATTTTCCAGTTTCTTTAATTTTACCTTCTGTTTTCCCCACAATTGGTTTATACTCTTATTCAGGTATTTTATGAACAGAATTTTCTTGTTTATCTGATTTCTAACCATGCTGTCTATAGAGTGATATTTTATTATGCTTATACTTTAAATGGAGAAATATATATGCCTACCATACAGATGCAAAAGTATCCAGAGCTAAACCACTTAGCACAATAGATCTAGAGCAATATCATACCATATTAATAATTAATATCATTAATATCATAACCTAAAAGAATCCATATAATCAATCTGTTTGTCCCTTGCTCGACTTCAGATGCTAAATAAATTGATCAAAATTAAACTTAAAAAGAAAAAAAAATATATATTTTATTAAAAGTGCTCAGAACTTCTGTTCAATCCTCCCCTTCTTGCCCTTTGAGTGAGAATAATTTTCAATAATAGAGTATTACTACTGTAATTGTTTAATTGTTCTCTGTGCTGCTACAATAAAAAGTATTCATAGAGAATAATTTAAAAAAAGAAAAATGAAAATTGTAACTATCAATATTTGCAAGTATTAATAAATATAATTTTTCTTTCTGGTGATGTTTTAAGAGAATTTTGGTTAAGATGGTGTCCATTTCTTTCAGCCAACCTATGTAATTAAGAAACTACTTCTACAATGATTAATATCATTGGGAGTAACTAATCTTGGTTTATCACTGATTTTTTTATTATTATTATCAGTGAAAATGGTAGTTTTTCATGTCACTGTTGTATGGAACAAAGGGGAAGGGGAAGAAAAATATTTTTCATTCTCAATTTGTGTAAGCAACGTTCCCTTCAGCATATAAATAGAGGAATCAATTACCTCAGAATCTATATGAAGATAATTTTGCCTTTGCAGATAATGAACTGTTTTTAGTGATGAAACTGAAGATTAATCCATTACTAATAATGAGGCTGAGAATGCAATAGATTTATACACCACCTCTTCCCTCAAAGACGCCACATAAATCATAGGGTAAAAAATAAACAGAGAAAGTCAAGGACGTGGAAACAACAGAAAATATACCCTTGTATAATGCAAATGTACAATGGATAGCGTTTGAAAATTTAAATTCATATTATTAGCTTGTATTTTGGAAAGAAATGTTCTGTTCTACAGGATTTAGTCTGTTTTGTAAATTGCAGTTTCTAAATTTAATATGTTAGTAATCCATTATATAAATTAATAGTCCATATTCATGGACAGCTGTTACTAAAATTTCAGCATAGCATACGTTTTTTGGGAATAAATGATATGTTAAAAAGAAAGTATGCTTAGTATTCTTAACAAAAGAGATTGCAAGAGCTCATGGATAGTTCACCTGTTATCTGTGGTCCTACAGTGCTTGCTTAAGAATCAAAAAGAATTAGTTTCCCTGCCTTTATGATTTTCTGTCATGAACCTTAGGGGCAGTCAGGTGATACAAAGGTGATCAAAAGGATGAGAGCCAAGACTTACAGACTCATCTATGCTAAGACCAGAGGCATCAGTTTTATGCCTGCATATTTAACATTGCCTGGAATCTTAAGACCAAAGGCTTCCAGTGAATTATTTCTTTTGAAAAAGTATCAATTCTTTATTTTAAAGCTTCAAGAAATGTACCAATCTTCATTCCTCTTGATACTTTGGTTTTTTGACTACTAAAATGAAACCTGGTCTTTTATGCAATTTTTGCACTTGATTGGCTTTTTTTTGGATGTTGGCTAAGTCTATTAGCTTTACTGTATTTTCTCCTGTGGCCATGCTAGTACACTGTAGACATATTAATTTTTTTCACAGATAATGTTCATCTTACCTCACTAGAATCTTCATTACTTTTGTGGTACTTCTGAAGACTTTTTTTCAATACAGTCTCTAGACTTTCAGTGGATAGGTATCACTGACCAAATTCCTTGAATTATCAGTGCTTTTAGTTTTTAAAACAATCCTCTTGCCTGATTGCCTCTGAGGAACTATCTGATGTATGAAGAGAGAGACATAAGAAATATTTAGTAATACCAGTAGTGCTATTCATAGTTTCTTCCCCATGAGCAAAACATTAACTAGGTGTGATTTAAAATATTGTGTGCCCTACTATATATTTTCCCTATACAGGATAAAAGAAATGTACAGTGGAGGCTGAGTATTAGATTTTTGAGTTGGTTTTATTTCAACTAAAAAATTTCTACTTTAGTAGAGATGAGGAACTCTAAATGTACCAGTAGTTTTAATGCTCTAAGGCCTAGATCACATTTTAAGGACTTTTTAGTTTGTTAAGGGCTTTGAAAATAGTAGCCTTAATATTTGATTTGGCTTTTCATTGAGCTTGGTATATTGAGTACAGCAACAAATCTAGTGAAGCTTCAAGATATTTTCTCTATTTATCTAATAATTAACTAGCAATTTATTAAAAATAAATTCATTGATGTCACTAAGACAATGAGTTATGCATTTCCATAAAGAAAGAAAAATAAGAAGAGACAAATGCAGTAACTCCTTTAAGAAAAAAAGTTATAGTTCATCTTAAAGATGGCTTAAAAGAAGAATGAAAAAAATCTCCGTTAGATCTATGTACTTCAAAAGTCTAAGATTTTCCAAAGAAATGGCCAAACCATAAATTTTTAAATGAAAATGTTTATCTGATTTGTAATAAGATGCTAATATATTCAAGGCTATTGAGTATTCAAAGGCAATGTAATTGAATACTTCTGTGTACAATATCATAATGCTTGCTAGTTCAGTTTCTTAGACATTACCTAATGGAGTAGGATGGACTTTCATAAGAATATAAGGAGAAAATGTTATTATGCTTATTGTTTGTAAATATTTGCTGTTCTTGAAGGTGTTTGTCAAAGTATAGACATAAAAGTAAAGTAGCTTTTACTCTGATTTACAGTTGAGAGAGAGGGTTCAAATAAATAACAAAATACTTAATTATCTGATTACAATGCAAAGGAGGACTAGGGTAAAAAAAAATTCTCAGTGGTTATAATGAAATTGTGTTTTTATTACCTAAATCCTAAAAAAGAAATAAACAAGAAAGTACAAATCTCAACTGAAACACTATTGAATACTGGGGGAAACTGCCAACAAATTTAATTTCTTCTCAAAATAAATATTTGACCTTTCTCAAGGTTCATGAATCTCAAGTATTTAAATAACTACTGTGTTTCTAAATAATTCTTTAACATTTAGAAATATTGTAGTAATCTTAAAAAAAAGAAAAATTTTATCAGGTTAGTGTCTGATTGCATGTATGCATATCTAAACATTTCACATACAGATGTAATAAGCTTTTGGCTGAAGTCGTGTTTGAAACAAATAACAAACATGACTTCATACAAAACAATATTTCTAAGCAACAGATAATTGAGAGGTAGAAGGCAATTGTCCATGTTACAGATAACTAAGATTTATAAAAAGGTGTTATCTCATCAGCACAACTGAGGAAATCGATGAATAATAGTACCAAGGAAATTTGCTATCAGTGTTTGTGTGACTGCATTTTGTTCTTTCTGGGGTTGGCTAACCCTTTCTCTTTAGAGCTACAATACATTTTTTTGTAATTAAAAGTATATGATCTTGCTCTTTGGTGTGGTAGTATTGATGTCTGGGGTGAAGATGCTTTTTATTTGTTTGGGATGGGTTTTGTTGGTTTTGTCTTTTGGTTGCTTCAGGTTTTGCTTGTTTTAGTTTGGTTTATTTTCTAAAATGAAATTACCGCAGTGAGTGCTGACAGGAACTGAGAAATATCTCCAGTGTCGGGCAGGAATATATTCTTGAACACATTCATACTGCTTCTTACCCCTTTCTCAAACATTCCTAGGAGATGGGTTGGTTTCTTCTCTTTCTATGGCACTGTAAACATCATTGACTGCTTTTTCTTTCTCTCTGTTGCCACTGAAGCCTTGGTATTACAGCTGGTTTATTTTAGTTTTCTGGATGGGAGGCATTTTCTCATTTGTGAGGTATGTGATATCACACCATCAATTTATTAATATCTAAAATAGGAACATAAATTTTACATCAGATTTTATGAAAAAGATACTTCTGATCTTTTGTATGTACTTTTGTAAAGTGCTACACACTTTAATTAAGATCAGTGAGATTACTTCAAAGCTAAAGGATTAAGACTCTTTCTTTTTCTTTTTTACAAACAACAGGAAATGTCTTCTGTTACCGCGACTCATTTACCAAAGCTTGAAACTATTTGCTTGCTTCTTTTTTTTTTTTTTTTTTTTTTCTTTTTTTTAAAATAACAGGAGCCAAGATCACCCTTCTATATTAAGAGAGTAATTTTATTAAAAGATTGTATGAATTTTGGTCATAGATCTTGTCCTCTCTGTGTTTTATTACTGTTTCAATAGTCTATTTAAACCCGATAGTTTTCCAGACTTCAGTCTCCCTAACTAGAATTCCAATAATATTTCCAAATTAAAAGGCATATAGTATATTAATATCATTTAAAGCTAAAAAAGAGAGTTTATTTTTATTTTTAATGTTTATTTCCAGGTTCTGAAAATATAGGTGTGTTTATTCTGGAAAAAGATATATGGAAATAAATGGATTTGCAGCATTTAATCTGTATTCCTTCATTTTTCCTCCCTTCTTAATTTGTCAACTTTGTAATTAGATCAGATCTAAGAGTTTCGCTTTGATTCTGTAGCAAATTAAAGTCCACTTATTCACTTGTTCTAGTGCAAATGCACTCCTTTTAAGCAATATTTATGTTAATTTCTCCCAGATAAGATTTTGCTGCCATTCACTAGCATGAGGTTCAATTGGTTCTTTTGGAGGCATCTTAATTAAGTGAATTTTCCAAATACATTACTGCTAAATGAAACATTAAAAATGGAAGGCAAAGGACATGAAATTCAAAGCAAAATGTTTTTTAATATGCATTTTTCTGAATTCTACCATTGCTATACATGCTTTGTGGACACCGTGAGTTCCATGCCATTCCTTATAAAAGGCATAACAAGGAAAGTGTTTTCTTTTGTTTCCTTGTAGCCAGCTCGGCAGAATACTTCCAGTAAGTGTCCAAAATAATTGTTTATCTTGATAGGATAAATTTATTCATTTTTCACCTCTGCACACATTGGAGTCAAATAACTGTCAAGAAAAATACATTTTAGGAAACAATTGACTATTTTTCTATCTACGTAGTGGAAACATTTTCAATGTACCAAACACTTCATACAGGTTCTAAAACTTTGTGTTTGAGCCTCCTATACTGAAATTGCTTGATTATTTTTAATGAGGAATGCATGTTGCTTTTTTCCCCCTCAGTCAGCGCTGTGCATGCAATTTCTTATATGCCAGAAACCACAAGACTGAAGATAGTTGGCATATATACTTTAAAAGTACTATAGTTAGAAAACAAATGAGTAAATCTGTGCTTGCTCTTTCACGTGTTCTTCTCTGTGTTGAATTATTCATTCAAAAAGTGGAGAAAACAATGCAAGAGTCAGTGTTGGAGACAGAAATGCTAACCCTTTCAAGAAGGCTGCAGTTCTTATAAACATGCATTGACCTAGAATTGTTTTTTTATGTTGTTAACACTACTATATGGTACGGTTGGCTTAGAAGAGACAATTTGGAAATTAGAGGCTATCCATTTCAGTCAGTCCTTGTGTCAAATATGGAAGCTCACAAGCAAAACAGATTTCATCCCAAGAAAATGTAAGTGAGCCTGAAATCACCATGTTGGATCTCTGATATATTGGAAGAGCTTTTACATTGAAAATAAGAACGTACTTACAATAATAATTGGGATATATGGCTCTTCAGTGTGTTGAGCAAATACAGGATGTGAATCTTCTGCTTAGCAGTCAATAAATTCCAAACACAGTACAGCAGCCTCTTTGGTACTAGCAGTAAATGGGCAGTCTGCAGATAATTAGTTGTGAGTTCTAAGTGATGACTAAAGCTCTTTGACAGAATTATTTCTCTGCTAAGCAATACCAATTTATTGTTACAAGATTTAGAGTTAGTTTTTGCCTCTTACTTGATATTGTTCCAGAATCCACAGTTCAGAGCCAAGTTACATCTTCTGGTGAAGTCTCAGACATATTTTGTAAATGCTGAATGAGACTTCATATTTTAACTTCATTAAATGCTATGGAAGATTGACATTAGTATTATTTTGTGGTTTGCTCACTGATCCTTTTTTATTTTTTTTTTAATTAAGGTCTACACTGTAATATTAATTAACTGGCCACTTAAAAATGGCAGAATTAGCCCTTATTTTCCAATTAAAGACTCAAATATAGTACTATATAAGCAGAAAAGAACTGTTTACTGTGACTCAACTGATCCACAGGAGTTTTGTTCCCCTCTGTTTTTTCAGGACAACTGTGAAGTGACAGGATATAGGAGATGTATCTACTCTGGTAGCAGGTTTTTATGAGTTGCTGTGTATCAGATGACGTACTGCATCATGGTAGCTCATTGAAGTTTCTTAAATTTAAGCATTTTAGAGTTAAGTTGTATGGTACAGGAAAGGACTCATTTTGGAGTTTGACTTGAGAATCTCTGATAATTTTCTTTTATTTGACATATTTTTGCTATTTTTTATTTGCTGTTTTAGTAACAGAAGATATTTTCATTATGCAATATTTATTTGCAGATCTCTTTATTAGTTTCTGTTCCCTGCGTTTATAAAGTCATACACTACCTTGTTATTTGAAACATTTTCTGTTTCCTTCTTAATTGCGCAAATGCTTCCATTATTGATTTCAGTCAGTACTTTGAAATATTTATCAAGAAAGCTTAGTTTGACTGTAGTTTAATCTTTCATCTGGATCTTAAATTCAGATAATTTGTCAGATCCGTAAAGTATTATCACTTCACCAGTATTTGTGAAACTTCACCAGTGTTTGTCCTATTTATTTAATAATTTGGGAAGAAAGATGTACACAAGCTCTCATAGGGAAAAGCTGACATGAAAGAGCTCAGATTTTGATGACAGCTGCCCAGCTCTAACAGACTGGTTTAGACTGTTCATTCTGGACTGGAAGTGCAAAGAAGCAATAGACAAACCTTGTTCCATAACTGCTGCTGGCTTCACACCCTCACAATAGACTTCAGCTGGAAAACAAAAAGCTGATAAAAAAAACAGTGTGAAGTGCCCCAATTTGTTATAAATATGGAGGAAATCAGGGACTCTGGGCTAGGGTTGTGTGATTACAGAGTCCATAAGTGTCAAAAACAAGGGGTAGTGGGAGGTCTGTAGCTTCCACAGATGAGACATGGCTCTCCTCCACTCTTGCCATACTCACTAGTACTAAAAACAAACAAATAAACAAACAGAAAAACAAAACCCAAACCAAAACCAAAAAAAGAGATATTATATATCACTAATTTTTGGGGTTTGCATTTTGTGTCCATCTGATAATACTTCTCCAGTTATGCAAACATATAGTTTTTTAAAAAAGTAAAGTGGAAGAAAACCTTATTTCTGGAATTCTGGAAACCCTAATGTTTCCTGGATCAGGAGTAAGTGTGAATATTAGTAGCATAAGAAAGAACAATTTTCAGTTCTTATTCTACATGAAAAGCACTTGCTTAATTTCTTTCTGGACTCTGAAATGTCCAGAAATCCTGAATTCAATATAGCAAGATTATTATAAGGGTGAAAAAGGAAAACATACGGTGTTTTATAATCCTTTCTAGCTGCCTGCTATAATTTTTGTACTTTTCTGTTTTCATGGTACTCTTATACCTTGGTAGCATACAAACACCTAACAATCAATGGTGAGGGAATTTTTCCTAAATTAAATCATACACATTAGATTATTTTAAAGCAGTTATTTTGTTGCAATTCATTTTTATGGCTTTTATGACTCCTTACAATGCTCCAGTGCTTCAACTCAGATGACAGATATTTTCTGCAATGGATATTTTATTTTGAGGAAATGTGTTTTTCAGAAAGTTTTCTGAGGCTGTGATGTGAATAAAAAGTTTATACAATTTTCTTTGACCTTGGGACCTCGTCTCTGTTTTTTTGGGTTTTCTCCTTATAAATGTTGAGGTTTAATACTCAGATTTAAAATTTACATGTTGTTATAGTCTTATTTCAGTGATGATGTAGTAAATCTTATAGTTCAGAATCCTGTATTGTGTGAAGTAACTGGAAAAATGTGTCTTCAAGTTCCTGTGTATGCTCCACACATCCAGCATCACTGCACCTGGGGGTCACCGTCCTTGTGAGCTGCCTGCTGCCTGCCAAAGCCACATCAGGTCATCTGGCATCTCTGAGCAGGCCTGTGTGAGAGACAGACGCATTTGGGAGGGTGGGAGAAGATAGAAAACAGGCAGAAGGAACATTACTACAGACGAAGTCTGGTGACACACTCTGGGACGAGGTATAGTAATTAAACAAAGTAAAATTCCACAAGTTAAGACTCTTTTGCCTGCAAAAATCTGGACATTGCATATCTCTTGGTTTTAACATGCCTGCTCTTACATGTCTTCAGTAGAATGGAGTAACTCTAACATTTTGTTCAGACAATCTCAAAGTAAATTCAAAATGTTTTGCAAGACATATAAAGCTTGCTGAAGAAATGAATATTTGTTGTGCTACATAAAACAAAAAGGGACAGAGAATAGGTAGCAAGCAAATCCAAGGCAGATAATGTTTTTCTAGATTACTCTTTCATGATAATAAAGTGATGGACATGCTTGCAAAAGATATCCAGTGGTAGCTGATCTTTTAGATATTTTAGTTGATCTTTTACATTTTCTGTTGAAAGAATGAAAATGTTTTTATTCATAGATTCAGACTGAATTTCTGTACACGTTGATATTTGTGACACTTCTCCCGTAAAAGCAAGCACTGTAATCTTTCCTGAGGACTGTATTTTCATTATTAAAACTTATGTTTGCATTGTTAGCAATGCTGACACAGTTTGGACTATGCCTGCGTACTCTGGTGCTTTCCAAATGGAGCTCTCAGCTGGCCCTCCAGCTACTCAGAATAGCTCTTATGTTTTAGTTGGTGGAGGGAGTGGGTTAAACATTATAATTTCACTTCAGAATCAAGCCTGTAGGAATATATTCAATTCGCAGACCGAGACAAAATCTTTTTCTTGCTGATGTTCTGCTTTGTTAAGGAGGCCTGAAGCAATGTCAAATTTGATAGTGCTCCACTCTCCAAAGCACGGGCAAAGTGATTGGTATTTGAAAAGACAAGGAAGCACTCTGAATGAGCTGTGGAGACAGAAAGGAGTAGAACGAGCTTTATTTCAGTATAGCCAGGTTCTGACATGGATTGTGGCTCAAAAGTAGGCTGCAGTGGCAGTGTTTCAGGATTTATTTTGCTTTATTGTTTTAAGGTCATTTGTTAATAAAGTGCTTGGTAACTCTAAAGTATAGGTAATGGCATTTTTAAAAAATCTCATAATGAAAAAGCATTTTTCATTTAATGAATAGGCATTTAGTGATAATTATACACTTTAGAAAATAGATCACTTTATAACTGAAAATATAATCTTATATTTCTGATGCACCAACTTTTTATATGTGTAGAAAATCAGTGTCATTTTGCCAGAAGTAGAAAAAAAAATCGGCAATCATCATCAGAACTTTTTCTTCACCTCAAGAGGCATTAAACAGGAAAGGTTTTCTTCTGTTTGCTTGTGGAAGTGCAGTGGTCACAACTATAAAATTTTTCTGAATCTTGCATATCATTTCTTCATTGGCTATGTACATGCATATGCAATTTAAAAATACCGATATTCTCTTCTGCTTTTTTTTTGTCTAATAAAATAAATATTTAATTAATTAGTTTTCTTTCAGTTATATAAATAATTTCCTGCTGTGATGTCACTGCTAACTCGCTTAATGCAAATGAATCAGGGTGCTATGGTTCATGTAAAATAACAGATACACTTTTAATTTTCCTTTTTTTCTTAAAGTTTGGCTAAATATAAGGATCTCTTTGACATAGTAAGGATAAATTCAGGAGGGACTCTATGTGAGTTCTGGAGTGACAATTTACAGGGTCAAAGATCTTGTTTGGTTTGAGAAGTATCAAAGGGGTTAACTGGTTACAGGAGAAGGTTAAGAGTAATAAACATGTGAGGAAGAGAACAGAAATGTCTCTTGAAATTTAGAGAACAAAAAAATAAAGAAAATTTTATAAAATATGTAGGAATGTCCTCATACATTCTGAAAATGAATGCTATTTGCTTATAACAATCTCAGTGCTAAGATGTATTCCTAAATATAATACTGACCTTAGGAAATTAAAACACAGAAGTTTAGAACTTGGCTGTGTTCTGGAATGTGCTATATGGTCAAACTTGCTTTACACCTTCACACATATTAACTTTGAACTTCTATCATGTGGTTTATGTGCTGTTTATGTGGGAGGTCATTTTTATAGCACTAACTTCTCAACTAGTGAACATGTACAGTACACATATCATACAGAGCCCAGCTCTAAAGTGTGATTTTGGGTCAGTAGGGAAAGGATTTCCTTTGATAGCAAAGGTTCCTTGCTGTCTTTTTAAAAAATTAGTTCTGTGAGGATTTTTCTCAAATTTTACCTAGTTCTAGACCCTCAGCTATCAGTAGATGCGCTGGGGAGTATGGCAATCTCTAGCAGACACTCAGTAAAGCTTGTAGGCTGCAACTTCTTAGTTTCCAGTCACTTCATGGATGTGCATGCCAGGGTAATGAGATCAAATAATGAGCTATTCATCATCCGAGACCTTTGGGTCTGTTCTTTTAATGAAGGGTTTGGAAGCAAATAACCTTTTCATTTTTCACTTCATGGAGTTTTTCTCCTAAGCAAAGAGAAAAAAAAAAAACTTGCCTCTCTTGTTTTACATCTATTGGCACACTGTAAAAGAAATTCCTGGAAGCAGTGTTGGCAGGCACGTTATTGATAAGTTTGCACAAGAAGTTTGGCAGCATTGATAGACTAGTTTGTTTACATATGTTTAGCCACTGGATTGATTCCTCTGAATCACATAATTAGAGGATATTTCTGTACAGAAATTGAGTCATAAATATATTTCAGATTTGAACACTTGTGTATAGACTACAATAGACTTTGCCTTTCTAATGGTGAAATGTTCTCAGAGCTCAAGGTCCTAGATTCTGATGCAAGTTACAGACTTTGCAGATGAATGGAAAGCACTGTGAGGTATTTAGGAAGTTCAGGAGTGTACTAATACAGCTGCACATCCATTGAAATACAAAAAGAAACATGACAAATTCAGTTTGAACACTGATTCTTTGGAAAACTTGTGGAAAAAGCATTTATATTTAGTAAGAATCTTTCCTAAATAGTAATTTTACCTGCCTCTATGGTGACAGTGTATGCTAAAGGAAAGTTGCATCTAAAAATTTACTTTCTAGTCTTCCCATCATGAAGTTTATCAAACAATAACCCTAAGTAGGAGGAAAAGCAATGTAACAGATAATAGCCTGGCACTGAATCTGAAGACCTCTTCTCTGCCAGTTGTGTACAGGCTAGCCTCAAATAGATCAGCAAGGACAGATCTTTAGGAAGTGGAATTAGAAGTCCTAAATTTAGTATCTAGACTCTGTGGACATAACAGAGACTGAAAGTTTGCTGACTTGTTATAAAGGTTGAAGAAGAATATAGATACTTTATCTGAGGCTGTCAGGAAACATCTATGCAAGTCTACTGTTTGGGTGCTTGTATTGGTTTGAAACAGGTAACCCTTCAGAGACCTTTTCCTTAAAAAAATACAGGATTTTAGGCAATAATAAATGCCATCTTAGTCTGGTAGGTCAGTGACTAGGTTTTGTCAGTAAACATAAGATCTAGCTTAAATACTTCCTTTACACTGAGACTCTCAACTTGTGCATCAACTGCACAAGGTATTGTCTTAGTCTCGTTTGCTAGATATGTGGATCCTCTTGTTGAAGCTGTGCTTTCATGGAAAATATCATTGACTCAGAGGGAAGATGTCTGCACTGGAGTGATCAAGATGTATAAGGGTTTCTGAGAGTTACTTCAGGGATTGACTGTTAATTTGAAGTTAAACAGTCATTGGATGAAATGAAAAGCTCAGATTTATACATCCATTTCCAGTGCTTGTCTATTTGATTGGGAGAGTCTGTGAATCCTTTTACTGAAACTGCCAGGTGCCTGTAGAAAAAGAGGTGTTTATATACACCACAGGTGGATTAACCTTGAGGACAATGCTAAACGACAGAGATAAAATAGTTTATACTATGTATATATTACATGAGAGTTCCAGTAAGCCAGTCTCTATCTGAAAATGTATTTTTCAAGACAAATTTCAACAGAGATTAAGATTCTATACAATTGAAAGAGACGTTGTTCAGAATAAGAAATTTATCTTTGTGGATCCATTTCGTGAACTTCTCATAGGCAGTTTTATCACATTGTCCTCTTCTGAAAATGTTCATGAGGCTGTATTTTATTTCCCTGCAGCAGTAAGAAATAGAGTGACTTTTTTTTTTTTTTTTTTTTTTTTTTTTTTTTTTTTTTTTTTTTAGTGTAAGGGAAATGTCCTTTTTTAGGTTCGTGGTAAAAAGGCAACTCTGAGAATGGCAGTTTAAATCTCAAGAGTCACAGATTAATCAGTGTATATTGCAAGCACAGATGTCTGTGTTAAAAAATACTAACTAGTACAAAGAAATGAAACTTCATTATTGACTGACTGAAAATCTTTTCCTCCTAAATTGTCCCCAGATACCACTGAAGTGTCACAGTGTTGAAATGAATGTATCCACCTGCCTCTAGGCCCTACCCAAGGCCTATGCAAACAGTGCTCTTTATATACTGCTGAAATTTCTTATTCTGAACTCATTGGTAAACCCTATGTATCTATCATACATTTATCTGTTATGATATCTTGGAGCTGAAACTTTCTCTGTTTTTCTGTACTTTACTTCTCATTCGAGAGACTAAAGACTTTATACAGAGCTGACCTTTACCTGAATTACAGGTACTTTGCTATCTCCTATTAAACTTTAAGTATTCACACATCTTGGGTAGATGAGATGACTTCTATATCCTCAGAAGTGATTATTACAGCTTATTTGGATTAAAATATTGATTTTAAAGAGTAACAACCATATTCTTCCTTGCCCAGTACCTTTATAGTTGCTTAAACATGTACACAATGAGTGTAATGTCAGAGGAAAATTATTCTACCTTTACTTGCTAGACCAATTGATTAATTTCTCAAAGGTTTATATGACTATGCAGCATTGAAAATAAAATCAAATAAGCATTTCAACTGATTGTTGAATAGGCTCTGAGGATGGACAGTATACATTCATGGTGGTAGTAAACTTAGAAGAAAAAGCTATGGTGAAAGATAAGTAAATCTGAAATACATTTTGTATTATAAAGCAGACTGACTTTTGAGAATAGATTTTCTTTACAATGAAGGTCACATTATACCATGACAATAAAAATATGTGATTCTACATAGATTAGAAAGTTATACTACATTTCTGATTAATGTCAAACTGAGATTTTTTAAATTGTTTTACATCAGGTGTATTATTTCAATGCATAAAACAGTCTGAGGTAAAAATTTTCACAATGTGTACACCCCACATATTGAGAAACAGTACTTGTGCATGTATGTCAAGACACAAAGTGAGTCTTCCCTAAGTTTTGAAGTTATATTATTGTTGCTGCTTTTGGTTTTTTTGTGGGTTTAGTTTGTGGTGGTGGTGCTAGTGATGGTAGTTTGGGTTTTGGCTTTGTTTTTTTGGAGTGAGAAGAGAGGGAAGATGGGGAAAACTCAGGTACCTAATGGAAATTTTCTTAAAATTTAGAAGTTGATTGTAGAAGAAAATTTGAATTTCACTAGTTCATCTTGTCAATCAAGGTCTTAGCAGTATATCCAAACATTTTACATTCCTATTTGGTTTTATTCATATTCACTTACTAAATCCAAGCAAAGCAATCTTAGTTACATAACAACCATCTACATAGCGTGTTACAAAGCAGATACATCACCTCCAGTAATGGTACAGTTATTACTTCTTAGTAGCTAGCAAATAGTAGTGGTCTTAATTTTTTGTTTTGCTTGGGTTTAGTTTTTGGGGTTTTTTTTGGGGGGGGAGTTTGTTTGTTTGCTTGTTCATTTCGTTTTTTCTTTAAGAGAGAATGGAGAAAGCTCTTGGAACAATTTTGAGGGCTTTATCTGGAAACATCAATAGAAGATCAAGAATAAAAGAACATAAGGAAGTAAAGTGTGAGAGGCCATTCACTTGAAAATTAATTTGAAGTTATCTTGGATGAATTGTCACAGGAAAGAAAAGCAGAAATCTGGAAAGATGAGCAGAAAAATCAGTCTAATAGAACTTGCTACTTTCTCACATAATCTTGCTTCACTTGTGAGGAATATTTGACCACAAAACTCTCTGAGTGGAGCAGTTTCTTTTTTCTTCTATTCTGCTAGGCATAATAGACTATAGGCCTCTCTGTAGATTAATTTCTAGCATTCTAATGGGAAGGCAAAACATGCTGTATAGCATCAAAAGTGTATAAATTCATTCTACCTCGTCTGATTGAGGTATTTATTCTAGGAGACATGCAGAGGAGCAGGCCAGTGTTGCTCTCTAATAAATGATTATTAAGAAAATGGTACAGTAGTCACTTTTCAATCTTCAAAGAGTTTTGTCTGATCAAGGATACGGTGAATTGGCTGATTTGTTTACCTGGTTCAGTTTCTCTGCCTAGCATGAATACAAAGCTGCTTGGAGTGTTTTGAAAAACACTTCAGCATAATTACTATGCACATCATTGATCTGCTAGCCTCCTGGAGTTTCTTGTATTTCACTGGATTTCTTGCATGTAATATTTAAATGACAGACATGTTTTTGACATTGAAATTTTGGGTTTTATGCTGAAATACATTGCTAATAAAAATAATTTTAAAAAGAATAAAATGATTGATGTCTCCCTATAGCTGTCCGTATTGTTGGTTTTCTTAAACAACTTTAACACATGAAGAAAAAATCTTGAAGCTTTTCTATATTGTACTAAATGTTCGGGTTTTTTTTCCCCCTGTAGGCAGAGATTTTTACCACCATGTTAATTGTACCTCCTTCTGTTAAATTTGCAAGTTTACTTCTCTTATCTGTAGTGAATCTAGAAATAAGCTCAAATGAGTTACTATATATTGAAATTGATTAAAGGAATTGGTTTAAATTCCTTTAAATTCCTGGTTGTTAAAGCACTGCCGTGCACTAATTAGGAAAAACAGTTCACCTAGGCAACATTTTTTATAAACAAGTGGTCTAATGACCTTCAGGAGTTTCTGAAAGAGAATAAAGAAAATAAGTGTTTACAGAACAGGAGTGAGTAACCACAGCTTTTTATGAGCCATGTCTCCTGTTAGAAATTCCTCAGAGTTCAGCTGCTTCAGAAATACATAAGTAAGTGTCTTTTCTATGGATAAGAGTGTAGGCTCTGATCTGGATTTGTGAGACCAATCTTCCCCTTTTCTATTCTGCTTGTGCATGAAACTTTTAAAGAACTAGCTTGGAATTTTGGAGATAGAGGCAGAAGTGTTTTTTCATTTGTATTAGTAAAAGAATTCCCTAGTGATGCTCCCAGGGATGAGCATCAATAAAAGGAGACCAGTCGACCTGGTATTCTCTGGCATAAGGCTTACAAGTAGTACCTTTTAGTAAATTGCATTATTGTTTATTTACTTTTATAAATTAGACAATAAAAATAAGGAAATTTTTATATCCCTTTAAAGTGATGTCAATATTTAAGACAAAGGCTAAATGGACTCAGACACCAAAACACTAATTTCAGAAGCCTGCAGTTTTAAGACCTTACTTCCTGCAAGCACAGTCACAGAAACACAAAATCACAAAACCATCAAGCTTGGAAGAGACCTTCGAGATCATCTGGTTGAATTGTCAGCCTAAACCATAAACTTTTCCCTAAACCATATCCCCAAGGTACACATCCAGATGCCCCTTACACACTTCCAGAAGATATTGTTTGGGAAGATCAACATGGTTCAGGAAGAAAATTGAGGGAATGGGCACATGTTTTGAGCAATGCAGGGCACCAGGGCCTATGGAGTCCCTAGAATGTGTCTTGATTCTCTCTCTCTTTACTTTTCATCCTGTTGGTTATGGGATTAGGTAGAGAATATCTACTGACCTATTCAAATAAATCTGTCTCCCAACAGTTGGTTCTTGCTGTTGATGGAGGTAAAATTCTGTCCCACTCAAAGGTTCTCACCTTCATCACAACTTTGGCAGTGATTGATTGACAGTTTCTTTATGTTCAAATGTGCTCTTATAATTAAGCTACTTCTTTGTCCTACATGGCTAATAATTATCCTAATGTTACTCTCAGCCAGGCCCAACACCTACAAACTGTGACAAGAAATTAATACAATTTGAGCCAATTGAAAAAGAAGCTTAAAAATAATTCATAATATGTGCTACTCAATATATTCCAATATTTGCCTCAATATGGCTGATACCATCATCTAGGCTTTTAATACTCACTCAAAATACATTTTATTTGGCTGAGTGGTGACACAGTTGCTGTTATATTTGGAAGGCGGTTCTGTGCCCCAATAACATTTTCATTAGTCTTTTCTTTTTCAGAACTTCTAAACTACTTGCAGTACTCTCACCTCTTAATATATACAGGCTGAAGCAAAGCACAGTGGTTAGTGCCTTAAAATATGGATTTTGCTTAAATTGCAAATTAAGAGGGTGCTGGCATAGCCCACTGCATTCCACAAAATCTGCAAGGACCACCCTTGGGACTACTGTTTATAGGGTCACAAGATGATTTGCTTTAGACATGTGAAGTTTCCATCTTGGCCATAGCCCATGTTGTTAACTACTAAAGTGGACTTTTTTTCCCAAGAAGTCCACTGACAATTGTGATTCACTCAAGCTATGATTCAGGTTAATGATTTACCAAGGTTAGCAAGGAGAAGTGCTTATCCTTTGTTCCCCACCTTGACTCAGCTGCTCCCCACCTTTTCCAGTCCAAGTCATTCTTATCTTTACCATGCAAGAGCTCCTCATATAGTCAAGGGATGCTTCACCACCCAACTGGTACAGGAAAGAGTTGCTTCACTGCTCAGCTGGTTCAGTCAAGGCTTATCAGGAGCTTCTGAGATCATGGAGAAGGCTTGAGGAGGATGAGGAACAATGCACACCACAGCCAGAGCTGCCAATTGCTGCTTGGGGGTGGTCTGGGCATCGGTCAGTGGATGGTAAGCAATTGTATTGTACATCACCTGGTTCCATTTCTCTCTTTCTCTGTCTCTGTGTCTCTCTTTTTCATTCTTATTATTATTTCTATTATTATTAATATTCATATTTATATTCGTTTTAGTATTTTTATTTTATTTTATTTCAATTATTAAGCTGGTTCTGTGTCAACCCAAGATTTTCACTTTTTCTAATCCTTCTCATCCCATTCTAAGGGGGGAGAGGGAATGGGGAGTGAGTGAATAGCAGCATGGTAGTACTTAGTTGCCAGCTGGGACATTTTTTCAGTATAGTGTTTGCTTGCTATGATCAGAAAAAACGAATTGAAACAAATTGAACAAATTGAAAACCTAACCTAAAGTCAGAGAAAAACTCTCATGTATTTACTATACCTTGACTGATGTTTTCTCCTATTTTGCAAACTGTTGGCCTTCCGTACAACACCTTTCTGGAGAAAAGTTTTATATCATCAATGGATCCAAAGGTTTGCTTCAGTGCAGTTAAATCTCTCATCTAAACTTGAATGGTTATCAAAGCCACTGTTTCCTGCACTAGACAGAATTGTAGAAAAATTAGGTTCTTCTTAGAAGATCTTCTTATAAAAAAATTTTGTTAAATAATTATGTTGTTTGCTTATGGGATATGTGACAAGTAGCATGCATAACTTGTTATATTTTTTCTTCTGTCTTGACGGAAGAAACTATATATGACAATGGGACAATTTGAACCAGTCTGGAGATAAGCCTGCAGCGACAGGTCAAGTAGTAAAATATAAAGATGCCTGTGCTTACTGACAAGTATTTAAACTTGTCAAGAATAATACATTTTTCAGGAGACAAGGAAAATAAAAAGGCTTAGATAAAAGAAGAACTAATAGAGAAGTATGGGGAAAAATCTACTTAAAACCAGATCAAGAATAAAAGAAAGGGTAGTAACAAAAAAGGGTAGTAACAAAAGGAGGATTTGAAGGAGAGAAGAATAGTGGTAAAACATACTGAAGAGACAGTTGAACTCTAGGAAATCTTAGCTGACGAACGAAGGGTGAGTACTAACGGATAAAATACACAGGTGTGCTGTGTTTCCAATAAGGAAACTAGAAATGGTATGACGAACAAAAGGAATAAAAAGCAGATGTTGTTAGACTACCTTCTAGATGCTTCAGAGCTCCAATCTTCTACTCTGCAATGAAAGAATGCTAGTATTCTTTAATAGGTCATTTATATCTATGTAAAGACACATGGAAATTATTAATCAAGACGTGTACAGATATTATTTTAAGAGTGAACCCCTATTAGATACACTTATTAAAATAGTTTAAATGTGTTTTCATTTCTAGTATTATGCAGGTGATTTTACTCCTCTCGTGTGTCATTTAGCTGTCAAGTTCAGAAGATTTTTCAAGATTTTCCCCAATTTGCTTGATTTTGTTTGTTTTTGTTTGCTTTTTAAAATTTCAATTACAGCAGGTTTTCTGGAGTCTCTTGTAGGAAGCTGGAAGCTCATTAACACCTTATTAATGTAATGTGCGTAGAAGTTTAGGTAACCTCAAAGATAGAAGGTTTTGTTTTTATTTAAACATTTTTTTCATGAAGTTTGGTAACAACTTTTTTTATGGTGTCAGACTTTGAAGAGGAATGACACTTTGATTTTTCATTTGTTGTTACAGTGAAAGATATTCTTCCTTTCCATATGAGAAGGTCCTAGGGACAATAATATTGTTCGAGTCTCATCTGTAAAAGTTAAGATTTTAACAGCAGTCACATTATCCATAAAAGCAAGTAATAATTAGGACAGAGAAAGAGTGAGCTCACAAAAATTTATGATAATTATTGCCTCTATTTATATAAGAATTAACTGAAGAAAGGGAAGGAGAAAATATTCAGGAAAAATTTAAAAAATTAAAAGTAGGAAACAGTAAGAAACTAGAAAAGGAAAGCAAGGTATTTATTATTGTATTAGAAAGTGTGTATTTTCAAGATTAGGGCATTTCTGGGCTATTGTGCATATTTTTTTCCTACATCTAATAATTTCTTTAAAAATGTTGTGATATATTGACTTCTACTTTGATCATTAAACATTATTTTTGATTGTATCACCCTTCAGATGTCTTACTGAGATATTATCATCATTATTTCTCCTCTAGTTTAAAACCACCAACTTCTATTTCAGGATAAACTTTTTCATAGCCCTCAGTGATTTGGTCAGTGGTACACCATTGCTGTCTGTGCAGGAAGTCTACAATTATTCTCATATCTTCTTGCTTAATATTTAATGATCAGTCATAGTCACTTAGAGATTTAAAGCACCATGCTGCAATTGAGTAAGAAAAATATCCTCTATTTAAGAGATTTTAGGATAAAGAGCATTAACGCATTTTTGATACTTTTATATAAAGATACAAACATAAATACTTACGCACAGCTACAGAACCAAGATCAATCTATCCAAATAAGTTAAAATTAAAATAATTCACACATCTGGAGGTTTTTCTTTTTTCGTTTTTCTTAATTTTAATTTTGCATTATATTTTTCACTGTATTTACAGTGTTGATTTACTTTCTACTTCAAACCAGAAATAGCGTTGCAATCACTTTTACAGAAGAGATCATCAAGTTAAAAAAAAACAAACAATCAGTGAAGAAGTTGAAGAAGGAGAGCTGGTTGGTTACTTTATGTTTGGCTTTAGATCTCAAAATATTCATTTTTGACATTTCCTTTCTTTACTCTTAAATCCAGTCTCTATCCCAAAGATTACGTAAATGGCAGTTATTTTACAAAACCTTTGAATAAAACTGGAAAAGGGACCCTATAAGAAAGTGAGACTCCCAATATTTTAGTTTCACAAAATCCTGTTGCAGATTAGCGTAATTAACTCTTTTCTTTTTCTTTTTTTTTTTTCCCCATAATGTATGTGGCTGTATATTTGTCACGTGGGGAGCATATTAGAAGAATAATATCATACTGACTTGTAACCTATTTTGTATGGCTGTACTAATTTCTGTAAAAGTACATATTTTTATTTTGCATGTTTTATATTTTTAGGGTTTTTTTTTTCACTTTATTTGTCTTAGAGCTAGCATATCTGAATGAGTAGATGTGCTTTTTTTCTCCAAAACCTAGCATTTCATAGGATCATGGAACAGTGGAGGTTTGAAAGGATTACTGAAGGTCATCTAGTTCAATCCCTCTGCTCAAATAAAGCCAACAAGAGCACAGAGAAATGTCCAGAGAGTTTTTCAGTATCTCCAAAGATGGAAACTCCACCACCTCCGTGAACAATTTGTGTCAACAATCACCTTCACAGTAAGAATGTTTCCTGATGTTCAGCCAAAATTCCTGTGTTTCTATTTGTGCCCTGATGCCTCTTGTCCTGTCACCAGGCACTACTGAAAAGAGAGTATAATTAAGTAAATGCTCAATATAATAAAATTAAAACTTTTAATTCTAGAAATTTTTTTTCAAGTAAAAGAAGATGCTTCTTTCCTCTGCCTCTAACTTCAATAATCAGAGTGGGGAATTTTTGGAAATTAAAGGCAGCAATTTAGGAAGTCATTCCCATTTACAAACTGAAACATTGATTATGTCTCATTGACATAAATTAAGGTTATGTGCACATCTAAATTTAAACAAAAATCTATGGGCTTGCTGAAAAGGATATGAATGTAAACCTATGTTAACTTTTTCCCAACCTAAGAATGAGTTGAGCTGCTATAACTAATAAGTTAGTGCTTAAGAATATGCAATTTTCAGAGTGAACCACAAATGAAATAAATGAAATCGAATTTAAAAAAAAAAAAGTAACTATTGCAGACACAGCATAAAAGCAGCTTATATAAATGCTAACATACAGGTGTAAATTAATTAAAAAAAGATTCCTACTTTCCATGGCACACCAATTAAGCCAATTTCTACTGTTTCAGATGTCTGTACAGCCATAGCTCATATATTCTACTGCCTGTACTTATTCATTACTAGTAATGAATTACGGACTTAATCTAATAAAATTCAATATTAAAAAAACAGATCACACTTACATAACTACCTACATACAAGTACCCCACAGTACAGCACAGTACTAATCAAATTAAATCTCATTTAATTAAAAGCTCCTTCAAAAAATCAGTATTAAGTTCAGTCAAAAATGGCTATTTTGTGTTAATGTATTTGATATTAAGATATAATGAAAATAAGGTGCATAACTGGTAAATGGCTTAGTACTTAACAAGCTCAATAAGAACCTTTATATTACTAAAAACTTTTGCCTTCGAAAGTCAACAAGGCGAACATGTTACTGAGATAATAAGAGCTCAACTAGAAGCAGTGTAGGATTTGCAGTTCCAAAGCCCCACTTGAATAACTTCTAGAACTTGTATGGAAAAAGTTAGTTAGGCATTTTTTAAAAGTTCTCATGTTCACATCATATCAAATGGAATCACTATTGTATAATTTCTGCTGAAAAACACTTATTTCTGCAGGGTTTTTTTCTGTATGAAATGACTTGGTCTAAGGTTAAATAACTTCATTGTCTATGACTGAACTGTTTCACAGTGTTTTGCACTCACAAATACATCCAAAACTGCAGACATGTATTTTTATCTCTGTAAAGCTGAAAGACACAGAATTAATAATTTCCTGGACAACTTTAGCGGTAAGGTATATGTAGAAAATTCTCAGGTATGTAGACTCAGAAAAGTTTTCCTTGATATCTACATTTTAATGTGATGTTGTGTTAGATTAAGGGAAGTTAATTTAATCCTTCCTCCCCCCACCCCCAAATTTTTCATGGTACAAAATTAGCAAAACTTGCAAATTCTTTCAATTTAGTCCTCTTAATTGATCTTTACTCCAGATTCTTGACCAGAGCTTTGCTTATGATGGTTGCCCCAGAAAGATGAGCTCTGAATGATGCACGTTGATTTGAATTTTGAGTTCTGCTTCAGCAGAGTATATGACATATCTCTCGCTCTGTGTCTCCTGTAATCCATTATTTTGAACTATTATCAAAACACCTCTCCAGTATCTCCTTCCTGTATCTTTCAATGTGGACAATATAGCATCCTTTTCATAGCGAATTCTAATTGCTTTGACAGGATTTAATCCTGGAATTGTTTGCTTTTCATTGTTCTATATTTAAGTGTCATGATGCCAGCCAGAACATAATCTCTTGTGAGTAAGATGTTACGTCCATTAGTTCCAGACTGTCAGACTGGAGTTTCAGTTTCATATCATGTCTAAATAGATTGGAAAACTTCCTCCTTTATGCCTAATGAACAGCACTTATATGGTATTTACTACAAGAATTGCTATTCTCAGTGCTGTAATACCTTTCAGTAGCAAATCCTTGGCACAAGTTGATAGAGGTTGGTTTGTCTGGTTTTTTTTTAAGTTACAGTATTTTAAAATTGAAGATATGTAATATAGTACAATTGAAGTTTCCCTCCCTTGTCCTTCACATTTATGAAGCTTCATTTTTATTCTTTTTTTTTTTTTGCCTAGACCATTTCTACTACTCAGGATTTTTTTTGCATTTTTTATTCTTTTTCTTCTTATTTCAGACTACATAGCTCTCTATGATTGATTGAAATATAACTCTTCAAGTCAAAGAAGTCAAAGTTTTAAAACTAAAATTGAAAAGGGCAGTTTTAAAGCATTGTTTAGGAAGCAACATTTTCAAATCTGAGAGTAAACTACTTTATTTGTAAAACCCACATGCATCAATATTTCTCAATACCATGTTCTCTTTTCCAAATTAATTACCAACTAATGTATTGGCAGATAAAACTATAAAACTATAATTAAGCTGGTTGTATCATAGTATTCAAATTACAGTACAGGAATAGTCTTAAAATTTTAAATTTACACAGGTCAAAAATTATCATATCGGAACTTATTACAGGATAGAAAACTTGTCTGTAATAACTATAGAAGATATACAAAGTGGGAAAGAAAATATATTTTATTAAAACTACTTAAAGTATCAAAATTTAATTGCCCAGTTTTCAGTTCAGTGAATTTATATTACTCTTGATATAAGCCAGACAGTACTTCAGCATTGCTTTGCTGACAATCACTTATGAACCTGCACTGGTTTATGAACTTGCATAGATTTATGAACATAGATACTACATGCCTCTATTTCCACCAGGATTCACACTGTAAAACTGAAAAAGTCCTTCATTTGACCAGTTTTTAGGTGGAAGAATTTAGATTGAGGGAAGCTGGGGCATCATTAAGCAAAAAGGAAAAAAAAAAAAAAGGAAACAGAATAATAACCAAAAAACAACCAACCAAAAAAAAAAAAAAATCCAAAAGATAGGAAAAAACCCACACAAATTTTAAAAAAGCCCCAAATCAGGTAAACCCTCATTCTTTTGGGGAAATGAGCCTTCTTTATCCAGCTATTAAGTCTGGACTTTTCTAGAACATTACCTCTCTATGCTTTTCCAGAATATGTGTTATTTTGCTGTAGGTTTGTAAGAAATTCTAAACATCTAAGCAGTGAGAGTAAATGAAATACCTGCTTTTATGCATATCCAACACAAAAAGAATTTCAATGTATTTAAAAATGCTTAAATACCAAACTGTTGGAAAACATATTTGCCCACATAATTGTGGTAATAAAGTATAGAGCTCATATCTACATTAACATTAACTTCTAAACACCAAGTCATAATGTGTTAACAGAACCACTTTATTCATCGGGTTCCTGCTTTAACATTAGAAAACAGTTTAAAAGCTGCTCTCATTCAAACAAGCTGCCTGGTATTTGATACTAAATTATTTTAAATCAAATCTCTTCCAGAGTCAGTAACTGTCAGATCCAGAGCTTGATGTGATCGTTTTTCTATCATGACAACACCAAAGGCCAATGATTAAAGGATTAAAGTAGGAATTAATTTATGAACAACCTCAAAGAAAATGGTTAAATGGCTTTTTAATAGTTCTGTTTAAAAATCATAAGAGACTATAAAATATTACCTGTGTTCCTAGGAAGGAATATGACGGTAAAAGTTGATTTTCTGTTTCTATCTAAGACTAATTTACTTTTGTAGTTTTTCCTGCATATTGCATTAGACCAACATATAATTCACTTTTTTTCTGCTCTATTCTATTGATTTTTAAAACTTTACTTGATAAATAATTCACATTTCTAGAAGAGTCAATAGCAGAAGTTCAAAATAGTTTTTTCCAATATGCTTAGCAATTTATGTGTTTCCATTTGCATACAAGTGTTAGAAAGAACTGAATCATTCATGTTAAAACAGATGGGTGAATATCAACTTTAATGTATAATGGAGTTTAGAGCATAAGATAAAAATAAATAAACAGATGTGAGTGAAACATTTTTTAAAAATTCCTTTCTGCAAGTTTGGTTGGGATTTTTTCAGAGATTTAAAAATAGCCAGACTCTATCTCAATTACAACAATTAAATTCTGCAAAAAGCAATTTTTAACCTAATGTTTATTATTAATTCTTTTACTAGGGAAAAAAACCTCAAAAACAAACCCTTATCACTCACACTTTTTTTCTCCTCTTTTTTTCCCCCCAAATATGTTTTACCCCAAAACTAATATTTTGATGATTTAGTGTTGCAATTTGTGGCAAAGGATTTGCTGTTTTATTCATCACCTAGAAAGTGCAGCTGCATTTTCTCTAAGTTTCTATTAGCTGACTTCTCAGAAATGGTAGATGGTTATTTACAGATATCGTAGGCTTCTACGTTATATTGCCACAGTTGTGACTTTTATTTTAAGAAAGAATTTATTTTTTCCATTTTTGATATTTGAAATGCAAGTTATTTTGATGTCTATGTGCAATAGAAAACTGTAGGAATTGAGGGTTAAAGAAATATTACACTTTATTCTCTCTAGCTCAATGTGATTTATTTAATTTCTTTTCAGCTTGGCACTTGAATCCCCTTTCCAGTTCTGAGAGAGTTGTTTTTACTAATATGATGAAAGATTATTACTCTTTAAATGTAATATCATCACTCCCAGTAGATGCCTAGTAGATCTAGATACAATATATTTTTTGTGATTGATTACTTTGAAATTGTCAGTTATATATTATGCTTTAATTACTGAAAGATTATACAGATGAAGTTGTAGAATTTCCATATAGGATGTAAAAGAAAGAAATATATGAGATTTTTATGTTTTCTGACATAGACCAGCTTGTTACCCTCAGTAATATTGTCTATGGATGTACAGGAAAAATTCTGTAGGTTAGACTTTTCCTTGCAATGTTTTGTTGCAAAACAGTGGGTAAAGATGCAGCTTTTCTTCTAAAACTGTTATGCTGAAAATTAAGTTAAACAAACCCTCTAACTTAGGTATTTATGAAGAGTTTTTCCCGACACAGATCTTAATGGCAGACCTCCAGACTGTTGTACACCATTACTGGAAGTACCCTTTTCCTCCAGACAGAGCTGACACAGAGTCAAGTGACAAACTAGTCCAGACAGGTTAGCTGAGCAAGTGCAGTAAGTCTGTCTCCAAAATCTGCACAAAGCTCTGAGTGGCTTTGATTAACAGCTTAAAAGCTTGAAATGGCTTCACGAGTCAGCAGTTTCTGGTTTAACACCTGCCATTTCAAAACAGGTAGACAACTCTTGCTTGGAGTCCTGCTTTGAATATTGAGTGACCAGACCTGTGCATCCTGTTGCTGGAAATTCACTGCAAGTAAGATGTATCACTCTCTTGATAGGAATGTGCTTGGTCTTTTTCAGGGATTCACTTACACTCATGCATTGTTTCTTACAAATCCTGTAAATAGTTCAAAGGTATGTATTTGACCAAAACATTCTTTCTTTGGGTGAAAGAAATTACTACTCCTTTCTTAGGGTGGCATTCACAGCAGTGTGATGGTCACGAAAGGAAAGGGAAACGTGTAATTCTGGTGAGTTTAGTTGCATCTTCTCTCAAATTACTAAGGCAGGCCTGGGAAATCACTCTCTGGATGAAGGTGACTTTTTTCCAGTCTTCCTGTCTCTCTGCCAAATATATGCTAAGAAATGCAGTGAGATGTTCCATATTGCTCCCCTACTGAGCTTATCCAGTGAGGGCTTTTCCCATTCAAGAGAGATATTCCCAGACTCTGAGAGCTGTGTTTTCATAAACTATCTTTCCTAAATTTAATAGGATTGAAGAAATGCTTTCAGCTTTAAGGTTCCATGGACAGCAATGTAGTCTGCAGGCACCTAACAGCAGCTGGCCATAGGCCCTTGAGAGGAAGATCTTAGGTGGGGATTATGTTGTTGTATCTTTCTCTTTACTTGTACAACGGTTAAACCAAGATTTTTTGTGCCCTGGATACATTAGCCTGATGTTTATATCCGCTTTTAACTCATACTAGAGTTATAAAAATTTTAGTACTATTATTGTCCTTGATGCTTGCCTGGTTATCTGCTTATTTTTGATGGTTCAGTTGTTTCCTCTTTAAAATGCCTACCAAGCTTCCTACTTTTAAATGGAAGGATTTTTTACCTTGGTGGCTTTATATGAAATAATGGGTAAAAAAAAAAAATTGTAAGAGAAACATTAATAGAAATTAGAGAGAAATGGTTCTGACACTGAGGTTGGTTCTATGATTCCTTATATTTTTCACTGTGAATTTTATTAATGTTTGACACTATCTTAGAATAAACCTCTGTAAAGGGACCTCAAAAAGTCATCTATATCATACTGCATAACTCAAATAAGGATGAATTATATTCACATAGTTTCGACATGTATATTCTTCCAAGATCCTAAATTATGGTGACTCCCCAGACAGCTTATGCCAATGTTTTACTATTGTTATGACTAGAAAGCTTCTTTTAATATCTAACCTAAGTCTTCCTTTGCAGCTCAAACCTATTATGATTTTACTTATCCACATTCACTGTAGATTATTCCCTTCGATGCCTTTTATGCATCTGAGAACAGCTATTGTATCCTTAACAAGTGTCTCCTTTTTAAACTAAGCACTGGAATATTTTCCAGTCCTTTCTTGTAGACTATTATTTCTAGGTCCCTGCTTATCTTATTCTTCTGCACTCACTAGATGGCTAATTTCTCAAGCTGCAGTGTACAAAAATGAAAGTTTTTCAGTCAGAGCTATTGACTATTTGTATATTTTTTTATTTCCTACTAATGCATTCATATATACATACACACATACACACATATGACATTGTTGGCTCGTATCCATCTACTGATCTGTTACAACCACAGATCTTTTCTGCACAACTGCTCACTACTTGTGTCACTATAAAAGTATGAGTGTCTATTGTCAATCTGTGACTTGACAAACTTAAATCAAGCTTTGGAATATCACTGAATTCAGGATTGACTTCCAAAATATAAATATTATTTATTACGTTTGAGTTACTGGCAGATTTACCTCAAATGATAGAGAAGCTGTTCTGCCTATCTCATTCTTTAAATATAAACAACAGGTATTATCACTCGATCCACCTCTGTGGCCAGTTCTTAGTGAATAAACCTAGAGATTGTGTTCTTAATTTGGTTATGAAAATAGAATGCCAAGAAATGAAAATGTTTATTGCGTTCCAGATATCTTAGCCCATGATGCACGTTATCACATTAGAGAGAATGGAAAAAAATGTATATGATTTGCTCTTCTCTTTTCACAGGATTGTTATTTTCTTGCAAATACCTGCAAATCTTATTCCTCTGAGGGGCAAATTTTTTTTGCTGATTTACATTGCTTTCCCTTTTTTCTTCCCTGAAGACCCAAATTTATCTTTATCATGTTTTTCACTACAATGGACTACTAAAGATAACTTCTAGCAAAACTAAGATTGCTACAGCCAGATCTGCATGTCTAGAACAAAATTTGTCAGGTCCAGCAGACAACTCTGATATTTTCACATTGATTTGTTTCACAAAATATTCAGATGACAATTAAAATAAATGCAACTACAATAGATCAAGATAACCCTTGAATAATGAAAGAGCAAGTTACAGGGTACTTGACTAAATTAGAGGCTTTCAGAAATAATCTCTAACCTTTCTTTTTCTATGAAATTTGAGATCTTATCCTTTGTCTCTAATATTATGTTAGCGCCCTTTTTTCTCTGATTTTTATGGCATTAGATGTCTGATTTAAACTGACCTTTTTACTTAAGACTGCAAAAGACTTGCATGCAAAGAAGCATTCAACACTTAGGCCTTTCTCAGAACAATTTTTATTAGTTTTAAAATTCCACTAACTAGAGAACCTTTAGCAACTTTAGTCCTATTGCTAAGAGAGAACATAAATTTGCTGGTCTTTATGTCTCTTTCTATTATTTGTACCTTGGATTCTTTTTATTGTTTGACACTGCAAGATGTAAAATTAGTATACAGTACTTGTAGACAGACTTCATTTTTTTAACATGTATATCGTAGGTAAAAAAGCAGATCTGATTCCATTCCCACACTGAATGAATTATATTTTTTTCAAATACAGCACAACAGATATGATTTATACTGTTACCCTACATTGCTATATTCACATGCAAAATAAATAAACCTAGACTAGCAATAGTTACGCTATTCAAAATATGAAATAACATATAATCTCAGGGTAAATTCTTTGATGATAATTAATTTGTTAATTTCTAATTAATTATAAATGTAATATATCTTTATAGAAATTTAAAAAGTAAAAAAATATAATTAAGTTTGTTATGCAAGCTGTCTAATCATACTGCATATCTGTTAATATATCCATGTTTGTACCATGTGCCATAAATTTATGGTATGCTTTTCAGAATTTATAGTATGAGGTTCAAGAACTTAGATGCTTTTCAGAAGTGAATTAATATTCTTATATTCAGGTTAAGCTTGAATTACGAGTATCTTTTTATGAAAGAGTGAAAATTATCTCCAAGATATTTAAACAAATCCAAAAATAAAAAGAACAAATGGTTATTGTAAAAAGTGTTATTGGCAGGAAAAAAACTCTTGATGTTCCAATTTCTGAAAAAAATTTGAGGAAATTTCTTTTTGTTTCATAGCAAAAAAATGCAAGGAGAAACCAAAAACATTTAGAACATTTAGAAATTGAACACAATGGTTTTGGGTTTTTTTGTCTTTTGGTTCCTCACCTTCTGTTGTTTAATCCCTTCCACTTGAAAATCTTATAGAAATGATGAAAACCCTGGAAAAATGGTAGGATTATGATAATGAATCCTGCTTGAATGACTAGCTTTTAAATTTTAGTATTTTTCACTTACTTTGCATATCCATGTTTTCCATCCATTAACTGATTTATCAAGGAACTTTTGGCTTCTCCATTGCTCTAGTTTCTGGCATATAGGCTTCCTTTTTAAAGTTGATGCAAAGTCCTATATTCTATACTCAGTTAACAACTAGATGTTTTCTAAAAGCAGATTTAATTTTAAAACTTTCAATAAAATTCATGGGTACTTTGTCAGTTTATTTGTTACAGTTGATTTAAAAAAAAAAAAAGTTGATGAAACTTCTATAGAATGCTGTATAAGGGCATAGGAACTTCTATCATAATTTCATTATCCATATATTTTTATGTCCTATACACACTATACATGTGTAAATTCAACTTAAAATTGTGAAACACTGTTAATAGATTCTTGATAGGCAAAATCAAGATTAGATTAACTGGGTATGGATTGATTCCTTTGTCTTCCAATAGAGCCAAAGTGCTCTGAGCATTACAGCTACATCATGTCAGTCATACTAAAAGCGTTTCTCCCATTTGGTCTTTTTCCCAGTACTGAACACTTTTCTTTGATGGAACAGTAAATCAAAAAGCCAACACTGAATAGTGAACCAGCAGGAAGGAAAGAGAAATCAGTCTTTCTCTGGATAACATTCCACACAGGCAGAATATAGGAAACTATAAACATCTGGAAAATCGAGTTTGGGAATAGGATGCTTCATATTGGAAGGCTTCCTATTGAATACTGCAGTTACAGACTATCTGGGTAAACTCTGATCAAACAGAAGATAATTTCTTCCTTTCACACAGAGGAGAATGTGCAAATAATTTTTCTTTACATAATGTAACAATTGGAAACGAGAAAGATATTATTATAAGTTATCGTCCTTTTCACCCATTAGGTGGGAAACACTTTAATATCTTTCAAACTGAGAAGCATAATTGTTTGATGAGCCCAATCTCCATTACATATCTCATCCTCTAATTACAATATATTAGTTTTACAAGTGATTATGGAGCAGTTCATTAATCTAAGCAAGAAATCAATAATTCAAACCAATAGTTAAATTGTATGAACTACTTCTGTATTGATGTGGACAGACAATTAGTGACTTATTTACTTTATTTAATATCTTTTGCAGAATAAAATGTATTCTTCTTAAGTACACACATAACCTAAAATAACATCAGAGAACATGAACATGTGTGAATATAAAACGATGAATAAAGAAGGAAATTGATTATTTAAAAAAAGCATGAAGTAGCATTTTATAGGAGACATAGAGAAAAATGCTTTCCTTTCTAGTTTAGAACCATCAACTTTTTTGGCTTAAAGCTCACAAAGTTTCTTTGGTCCCACAGGCTTGGTCTTCTCAGTGATTCTGCATATTCGAATCACTAGAAATAGTAAGCCTATAGGAAAAGGGGAATTGAAACCTTACAACTAGCAGAAAATACTTGTACATGCAAGATCACTTGAGCAGCTCAAGAATCCCCAACCAACCACCCCCAAAAAAACCCAAACTAAGAACTAGATGTACTGAGTAGTTATTTTTCCCTCTTTTGGTGTTTTTTTTTTTTTTTTTCTTTTTTTTTTTTTTTTTTTTTTTTTTTTTGTTGGTTGGTTGGTTTATTTGTTTGTTTGTTTGTTTTGGGGGGCTGGTTTTGTTTGTTTGTTGGTTGGTTTTTTGTGTTTTTTGGGGGGATTTTTTTGGGGTCTTTTAAAATTTTTTTGTTTCTTTTGAAATGTATTTATTTCAAAGGAGACACATTAGGAATATTAGTTCAATAAAGGAAAAGAAAAGTTGATTTTACTTCTATTTCTGCAAAAGTCAACTGTTGTGCAGTCTGACATTCTGCAGTTGAGCCAGGACGCTTTAGATTTTGCACTATCTCCTCATGCACATTACACGATTTTTAGCTCTGGTCTTCATTCAAAGCAATAAAAGGTGGATTCTGAATCATGCTTATTATCCAGAAAATGCAGCCAGTCTTTTTGACACAACTTTTTTGTGTGCAATTCAGAAATGTTTTAACAAAAGCCAGAAATAAAATAGATTTTAAAAAATTTAATTTCTCTTGACAAACAACAATGGACTCTATACTATTCACAGGAACATATTTACTGTTAGCCTTCATAATGACTTTCAGTCTATGGAATGGTGAATTTTCAGTGGATGACTTTCAGTACGATAGAGTAGTACTGCCATGTGGTAATGTTGTAGAATTTCTTCACTGATTTTTATTTTGTTATCTTTTTAGGTTTCTGTTGGTTTACATGAAAGAGTATTTAGTAAATGAGTGGTGTTCTATTTCATGTCTTTTTGAGATTTTTCACCCTCTGTTGAAACAAGTATTGAACTAATACAAGCACTTAACATTTTAATGCTTTCCAGGGTGTGACAAAAGATATTGATATTTGTGATTGATATTTATTACATGACATTCTATACTAAATATATATTTTGATTGTGGTATTTTCTTGAAGAAAAATGGATGTATGTTCACATACCACATATTTCTAAAAAACGCAATTCAATTGTCTTCATTGGTCAACCAATGACATTATGTGATAGAACAATTTAAAAGAAAGCACACTATTTCCATATGGATAATTAATTTCTACCTTAATGCAGCTGCACTGAAGAAATAAAAGCATTTCAGCATTTTTTTTAGGTGTTGTCTCATAGGGATCTCTAAGGAGTCCTGTGTGCCAACTCAAATTCACTCTTGTGTAATGGCTGTTAACCAATGCTAGGGTAAAGATTTTCTGTATTTCAGGGACCATAGGAATTTTGGGCAAGGTCTAATCCCATCTGTATTAGGTGACATAAGATCATTTGTTGAAATGCAATGTATGATGTGATTCTTTTCTATCTCTTTCAAAGTTTAAGCTGTGCATATATGTTGATGTTTGTCTTAATTTTTCTTGTCCATGCACTTTGAGAATTCAGTCATAAAGGGCCCTCTCCAAATTCCATTGATGCTTATTTTAACTCTAATGCTGATTTATTTCAAATGTGTTCAGAATCAATTACAAAAACAATTAAGAAAATGTTGGAAAAATATTTACGAATAGCTGATGAATAAGGACAATAATGAAGATAGATAATTGTAATAATAATTCAAAAGAAAATGGTTAGAAAACCGAAAATGCTAAAGCATACAAAAAAGATAAATTTGGTCTTTTTCCTTCTGTTTAATAAAGTTTAGGCTTGAAATCAAGCGGCGTCTAGGAGAATACTGGCCATTGGGTTATGTTTTTCACTGTGGATCTACCAGTGCTAAACTAAACGACTTTTTCTCTCCCTCCACATCTCATTTGTGGCAAATGAGGCAGATTTGGTAGGACAGAAAAGACTAGAACTTTAGTCTCTTTCAATTCAATGGGGGAAAATTTCAGTACTAAAAGTGGGAACATTTTATTTTCATATTCAGTTTAACATATTATTTTATCCATGAGTTTATTATTTTACCAAACCTTCTATTTGTCTTTCCTTTCTGCAAATCTCTAAAATAAATATATTAATCTGAAAATTTATACTTCAGTGCACTCTCAATGTAATTCAATATTTACCATAATATGTCAGTATTTTTTTCATGTATCTATGGAAATCATCTATAATTATAATATCAGAATCATTTAGCATAACATGCTGGTATAAAGACTAAGTCTTATACATAAAATGAATCTGCAGTGCTCTTGACATCGCAAGGAGCTGATTTTAAAGGTGGAAAAAATTTTTTGATGTTTGTTAAAGGACAATTTCCACATCTAAAATTTTCTGGGAAGATTTTAACCTGTTTCTGGTTTCGATCAAGTAGTAATGTCCCTTAGTAATTTTCAGTATGCCTTCTGTCCTGAATTTGTGTCATATTCTGTTTCCTTCCTTGTACAATTTCTAACTAAAATTTTCAGAATACTTACATTAATAAAAATGTATTTGCAAACTCTTTCTGTCATCTTCTATAAAGTTAAACTCTCCAGTATCTACTTAATTCTACAATCACTCTACATTGCATCAATTAGTTTGTTTGTTCCAAGTCTTTATTATATTCCCTTCAGATGTCATATAGCACAAAAGCTGGGGAAAAAAAATAGGTTATTACTTCCTTGGAGTGCTACTGATCCTGGACAAAATATTTCAAAGAAGTTTGAGCTGGGAGAATCTGAAAATTAGATTTATATCAAGATAAAAAACATCTAAATTTTTAGTTCCTATATATAGGTGTCCATATATTAACATATATCTAAGCTCCCTTTGTAGTCAATGGAGAGGTAATCCATACAATCAGTGGAATTTAGGTCTCTATAAAAGTAACTTGTTGATCAGCTGCTCAGACCTATTACTCAGACTTGGAATCTATTTTGGTGTGAGTTATCACTCTTTCAGTTTCCTAATCTTTAGTAGTACTATTTTCCAAAATGGTTATAAAATTATTAAGGTTGGAAAATACCTCTGATATCACCAAGTCTAACCTCTGACCAAACACCCTGATGCCAACTGAACCATAAACCATGGACATCTGCCATTTCCAGTCATTTCTTGAACACTTCCAGGGATGATGACTCCACCACCTTCCTGGGGAGCCCATTGCAAACAATTTGTTTCAGTGAAGACGAAGCTCTTGATGTTTAACCTGAACCTACCCTGGTGCAGCTTGACGCTGTTTCCTCTTGTCTTGTTGCTAGCCGCCCATGAGAAGACTCATCTTGCTACACCCTCCTTTCAGGTGGTTGTAGAGAGAGATATGGTCTCCCCTGAGACTCCTCCAGGATAAAAAAACCCAAGCTCCTTCAGCCACTCCTCCTAAGACTTGTGTTTCTGACCCTTCACCAGCTTTGTTGCCTTTCTATGGACATATTCCTGCCCCTTAATATCCTTCTTGTAGTGGAGGACCCAGAGCAGGACACAGTAACCAAGATGTGACCTCACCAGTTCCAATACAGGAGGACAATCACTGTCCTAGCTCGTCTGGCCACACTATTCTTGATACAAGCCAGGATGACATTGGCATTCCTGGCCACCAGGGCACACTCTGGCTCATGTTCAACTGGATGTCAACCAACACCCTCAGGTCCTTTTCTGCTGGGGCAGCTTTCCAGCCAGATTTCTCCAAACCCGTTGTGTTGCATGACGTTGTTTTGACCCAGTATTTGTCCTTATTGAATCTCAAAACATTGGCCTGTCCAGATTCCCCTGCAAAGCCTTCCTTCCCTCCACCCTCCATCAGATCAACACTTCAACCCAATAGTGTCATTTCTGCAAACTTACTGAGGGTGCACTTGATCCTCTTGTCCATGTCATTAAAATATTAAATTGGACTGCTCCCAACACTGAGCCCTGGGGAACCCCACCAGTGACCAGCTGCCAAATGGACATACCACCATTCACTCCCACTCTCTGGGCCTGGCCATTCAGACAGTTCCTGACATAATGGCTTAGAGGCAGTGAAGAGTCCACCTGCCTAATCCATGGGCTGCAAGCTTCTCCAGGAGAATGACACAAACGAAAGTATTAAAGATTTTACTGAAGTCCAGGTAGATAGTTAATATCATCATTCTTCCTTTCATTCCCTAGGATCATAAAAGGAGATTTGGTTGACCAAGCTGGGCCTGTTTTCTTTTTTTTTTAAACCATGGTTTTAGAAAAACCATCAGACTATGGTTTGGTCTGATCTCCTGGTTGTCCTGTATATACAGTGTGATTGCACTCACTATGATCTATTCCATAACCTTCCCTTGAATCAAGGTAAAGCAACAGGCCTATGTTGGGGGTTGTTTTTTCCTCTCCTCTCTGTATGTGGAATTTTCCCCATGGACATGCTAACAAGCCCTGATGGCTAGGCCCTAGCATAGATGGCTAGTGACAGGGGGAGACTCCCTGTTCCTTTTTTTGGAGTTTCTCTCTCAGGGCGGAGTGGGTGGGGGGGTGGGGGGGAGGGGGGGAGGGGAAGAGGGGGAACACCACGAGATCAGGGGCAGGTAAAGGAGGGGGGTGGAGGGGCAATTGCTGGCACTCACTCATTTTTGGCTCTGGGAGGAGAAAGGCCGCTGGAAAACCTTCTTCTGCCATCCCAACACTGGGAGCTGCCTCTTCTAGTGTTGGACTTTGCACCCCTGCTAGGATTCTCTTCTGGTTCAACCTGCCATCCCCAAGCATCCTGCTGGAGCACCAGCATTTGTGAGAAGAGTCCCTCCTCCACCCTTCCCATCCGGGACAGAGCCACCATCACCCCCAGCACTCCTGCAGCCACTAGGATCACCGCATCTGTCCCCTTGCCCACCAGGAGCTGGCTAGCACTCACTGCCAGCTGGGATGGTAACTGCACCACAGGGGAAAAGTGCCCACAACCAAAAGAACTGTTACTGGGTTCCTGTTCTGTTTGTTGTTAATTTCATAGTTGGTTTTGCTTTGTTTGCCTTGTTTTATATATATATATATATATATATATATATATATATATACACTAGTAAAGAACTCTTATTCTTATTCCCATATCTTTGCCTGAGATCCCCTTAATTCCAAAATTGTACTAATTCAGTGGGAGGGATTTATTTATTAGCTCCATTTTGAGGGAAGGCCTTGCTCTTGCTCTCTGTCTTTTTCAAGCCAGGGTAGCCTATAATTCTCTGGACTTTCCTTCCGGTCATTCTTGTGGATGGGTATCACCCTGGTTGACCTATAGTCATCTGGGACCCCTCTCTCTTAACCAAGACTTATGGTAAATGATGGAGAATGGCTTGGTGAGGTCTTCTGACACCTTCCTCAGTATCCTCAGGTGAATCCTATCCTGATGGCTCCACAGACTTGTGAGTGTCTGAGTGGCACAGGAAGTCACCAATTACTAGCTCCTGGACTGTAGGGAGTCTGCTGTCTACCAGTTCAGGGGGCAGGTATCCCTGAGGTTAACTGTTTTTTATGTTAGAGACTGAGGCAAAGAAGGCAGTAAACAGCTAAGCCTTCTCCTCATCCTTGGTGACAATGTTCCCATGTCCAATAAATGATGGAGATTTTCCTTGGTCCTCCTGTTAATGTATTCATAAAAATAGTGTGGCCAGATTGAGCTCTAGCTGAGCTTTCAGCTTTCTAATTTTCTCTCCACATGACCTAACAGCATCCTTGTATTCTTCCTGAGTTGCCTGGCCCTTCTTCCAAAGGTTATAAATTCTCTTTTTCCCCTGAGTTCCAGTGAAATCTTCAGTATTATTATCTGATTATAATGGATGCCTCAGCCTGAATTAAAGTGCAAATGAGACCATATGCTGGTCAATAGTATGGATTCTATTTAACAGTTAATACAAGATAGAGAGATAGAGATGGGTGGCATAATGGGGAGAGGCGAGAAAGAGAGTGGGAAAGAGAGATTAAGCAAAAGATATCACCACCACATGATTCCTGTGGTGTCCCACTGGTCCTTCTTCACCCTGCTCTTCAATGGTAGGGATTCCAGAGCTATTTTTCTGGAGGTTCTATTTTTATACAGTCCAAGTCCTGGGTATCTACAGTGTGTAGATGCTGTTTTCACAACTTGTGCTGGCATGTGTGGTTTTTTCCCCCAATTTGGCACCCTGAAGTTTTTGTCCGTGTAAATCTAGTCTTAAGTTTCCACAGTCTGCACTGTGGAATTCTGTCCAGTGTGTTAATTCCAGATCTTTACCTTCCTTAGGCCTGGGATCAATGCTTTCCTGTTTTGGTATGTGTGCTTCTCTCAAGTTCCTGTTGTGGTGATTTATCTATGAGAACTTCCTTCTTAACAGAATTTTGAGACATACATCTGCATCCTTTAAGTCTTTACATTCAGCCAGGCCGCCCTTCTTCCCTGATGTCTCATCTTTCAGCACATAGGGACAGCCAACCTTCCTGGACAACTTTCTTAGAAAGGACTGTTTCCCAAGAGACTTTCTGAACCAGTGTACTGAAAAGGCCAAAGTTTAATCTCCAGAAGTCCAAGGCAGAGGTTTTGTTAAACTCCTTCCTTATTTCACCAAGGATTGAAAACTCAATCCTTTTGCTGTTGCTATTCCCTCCAAGTACCACATCTCCCACCAGCCCTTCCCTGTTTTCACCAGCAGGTCTAGCAGGGCACTGCCCCTGGCAGGGTCACTCACCAGCTGTGCCAGGAAGATCCACACACTCCAGGAACTGCCTAGAACTGCGACTTCTGAACTGAGTTGTGTTTCCAATTGACTTCCAGCAAGTTAAATTCTCTCACAAGAGCAAGGGCTGGCAATCATGAAACTGCAGCCAGGCACCCCTAAAATACTTCATCTTCCTCCTCATCCTGCTTGAGGGGTTTATGACAGACTGCCACCAGGATACTGCGTTGATGGCCTTCCCTCTGATTCTTATCCAGAGGCACTCAACCTTATTTTCTTTACACCTGTGCTCCCTCAAAACATTCCCCAATGTACAGAGCCACCCCACGGCCTGTCCTTCCTTGTCTGTGCCTTCTGATGAGCTTGTGACCATCCATTGAAGCACTCCAGTCATGGGAGGCATCCCACCATGTTTCTGTGATGGCTGCTGTGTCATAGCTTTCCTTCTGTACCAGGGCTTCCAGCTCCTCTTGTTTGTTGCCCATGCTGGGTACATTAGTGTACATGCACCTCAGCTGGGCTGATTTCACCCCAGACTCTGGTTTACCACCCTTAAGCTCATCTCTGGAGAGCCTGATTTCATCCTCTTGTCCCTTCAAATCTAGTTTGAAGGCCTCCCAATCAGCCGTGTCAACTCCTCATCTAGCATAATTTTCCCCCTTTGAGGTAGATGAAGAGCATCTCTCCAGGATCCAAACAAGCCTCTGAATAGTTCAAAACAGAATCAAGAAAAGGGAGGGAAGGTTTTAATGCTGGAAAATATGATAGCATGAAGAAGATACCTGTCATCTTCATCAGAAACTGGGGAATTCCCAGCAAAGCAGCAGACTATTTAAGCAATTCTTAGTGAATTTCTGCATAAAGGATTGCACAGTCATATGACACATGGCTGAAGAGGATATCCCAAAGGGCAAGTCATGATAATTCTGTATTTAGGGTGAAGGGTAGGTCAGAGATAGCAGTGATCAAATAGAAAATTAGAACATAAGTGCTATTTATAGACTTTTTTTCTTTGACAGGTAGTGTGGTACACTCACTTTTATACAAATGTCGGAAGGTGAAGAACTATGATAAGAAGCCTGGTATGTTATGCCTTAAATGAAGGCAATGTTGAAATTATAAACTTGATGGGAGAACAATTATAATAACAGAACAGTATAAAATTATGCTACAAAATACATATAAATTAGAACATAAAACATAGTGGGGGTGAATTAGAGGTAAAAATTTAAGAGTTCTTGAATTAAACCAAATTGGTAAACTTTCCACCTCAAGTACCAGAAACTCCATTAATTGAAACTCTTAGGCCTAAACAATAGAAGTATTGTAGTATTCTAATATAATGTACATTGTAGTATTCTAATACTATGTAGTATTCTAATACAATAGAAGGAGTGTAGTCTGTCTACATTGCCACCCAAACAACTAGAGAGGTGAAATGGACTGGTATATCCTGGGACAAGTCAGGGAGAGCCTGAGAGAAATACATAGATGACTTCAATAATTCTATAGAAAAAGGCCAAATCACAACAGGTGATATCAGTATTTATACTATAAGGTACTTACATTCAGAATCCCAACTGAAGTATCAATGGCTAAAGAATTCACTGTCAAATTTTAATAAGAGCTAGGTGAAATGAGAACCCTTGCTCAAAGTGAGCTAGATGTGACATCTGCTTCAGAGAATTACAAGCTTGCAGGAAGTCCAAAAAGCGTTGAAGACCATACTGGTAGCACAGTGCTAATTCACACCCATTTATGAAATGCTTGAGAAAGTCTAAAAGGAGACCCAGCATGGCTAAATACCAAAGGGAAAATTTAATAATAGTAAGAAGCATTTTAACAAAGAAAAGGATTACAGAATCTGTTAAATAAAAATGTAAACATAGCTGGATCAGAAAATAGTTTAGTGAACAGCTTTGTAAAGGAGTCAAAACTAGTACTAACTTCCTGAGACATGAGGAAAAAGAAGCCCTCATTATCTGGAAGATCTGTGGACAGTAAGCATAAAAGTAATTCCTGGAAAATAGAATTATACTGCAGAGAAGGTAAAATATTTTTACAGGAATATTGGCTATGAAGAAGATGGAGATTGCCATACCAGAACGTTTTCATGATGGGGACTTGCTGGAAAATCCGAAATTGAAGAAACAGTCTCAAGGGAGTTACAGATAAGTAGAATAAGCACCACCCTGCCACTAAGATTAGGCAGCATTCACCTGAACAACTGCAGCTCAACAGACTTTCTTGGAATTTTAGGACAAAATAGGTGAATTGTTAAAGTAATAGCTGATCTTGGTCCATTGTCCTTGTATTCTTCATATTGGGTGTGGGTATACATGACATCAAAGTTTAGAAAAATGTTCCATGGATTTGCTATTTATTCTATGTTCTATGTGTTTATGAATCACCTCCAGAGCCTGTATAAATTTCTTTCATCCAACACTTTCTCTTAACAAGGGGTCCCACAGATCTACTGCCTGTTGCATGGAGGGGGAAAATAATAAAAACCTAACAATTCTCTTACTTTTTTAAACCTTAGTGGAATAAGATATCTGTCCCACCACCTTGAGGAATTTCAGATATATCTATAAACTGTCCCTTTTGAAATTTCAATGAAACCATTCCCCTTCATATGTTATTATTATTTTCTTCTAGCATTTATTTATTTATTATTTTGAGAACAATACCGAGTAATGTACAGGTTACACAGCACAACTGCATTGAAATAGATTACAATTCTGATGTATATAATTAGTAAAAATAAGGAAGATAGACTTCCAGGAAAAACAAATGTTTACAAGAACTATGGTCTCTTTTCAAACAATGATAAAGACTTTGTTGTACAAATAATGTAGCACTTTCAACTTTTGCTATTATATTTGTTTTACCTAGAAATTCACAGCTTTGAAGCATATAATGCTTCATGAAATCTTTTAGGGAATCTCGTCTGATTAGGGGAAACATGCTAAGTCCAATTTGTAAGTGGCATTAATGAGATTGCCTTCAGTTAAGTGCAGTCTTTGTGTTCAGTGAGATATAATGTTGCATAACTAAAAGTTTTAAATTGTTGACTTTGACATTCACATTCATGCATTTTACTAGAAATTTTTGAAATTGTAGCTAGGTGTATGCACAGTCTGTGTGTGGTTACATACCAAGGGAAGTGTACAGCAAGAATACCTGTGCATAGAGTGCCTTGTTTGAAAAAGGCTAGCATGTAGAGCTCTGCCATACCAATGCTTGGAATAGCAGGCTAACAGGAGTTCTTAGGATGCACCTGAAGAACAAATGTGTTTGATACTGTACTTCCATTTCAAATGACGATGTGTATCTTGTGGTTACTGTGCTTCAAAGAGAGAGAAAGGACAGCAACACACACGGACCTCTTTTGGGGAAAAAAGGCCAACTTTATTGTACAGACATCCCGTATTTAAAGTGTGTTACGTGGAGCTGGGACAGGACAGTAGCTCATTGGACAATTGGGACAAGCATCCCTGGGACAGCATATCCGGATGTCCCACGGGAAGGACACCAGGTGTTAATCTTTATTATGAATTCCACTCTGTTTTTCACCAAGTTATCACTCTGGGAGACTGCCTCCCTCAACTGAAGCTGTAGTCAGCTTGGCAGCCTGGGAATGGACCTGAGAGTCAGGAGAAATCCTGAAAAGAATTGCCAAGCTGCAATTTCCTAGCTCTCTAAATATGTGTGTCCACAGTATCTGTATAAAGCTATATAAATATAAAAGTTTTTTTAAGAGTTCTCTGCTTATGTTCAGCTAAAGACTGCAACAGTTCTGAGTTCAGAACATAGATTAAAAATTCTAGTTCATTAAAGTCTTGCAATGCTGTGGTAAATAACAAATAATGCATGAGCTGAAGGTGTCCCTAAAATATGTATTGATATTGATATCATATGATTTACAGACTTATCCTCTGGGTGTGAAATCTTCCACGAAAGAAATCCAAACTGTTCTAGAAATAGTCTTTTCACTTCCCCTCCTTCCAATATAACATTGTATAATTTATTTTTGTAGTATGTAAGTTATCTCCGCATCCAAACCTGTTCTAAAAAATTATTGGAAAGTAATTTAATATTTCTGACTCGTGTTTGTGTGTCTGCAACCCATGTTGCATTGAGACATTATCTAAACTGAATTTTTTTAATCCCATACTTTGTTTCACCTGTATTTACTTAAAAGTCACTATATATGATGACATTAAAATTTTGCTGTATTTTATTTTCTGCTGAGAGAGGTGGATATTCTTCATAAAGTGTTTTCTATAGAACTGTAGGGAATTCCAGAGAAGTTATGCAATAATAAATTCTCTGTCAATCAGCATCCAAAAATTCTGTCTTGCAAAGTATGTATAGTATTGATTCTTATCAATGTATTCGTTCCAGTTTCTTCAGAAATATTAGCTCAAATAATTACCCCTGTTATTTGCTGACACTGAAACTTCTACATATTTCTAAAGTTTGGTCTTGTTCCAATTCAATCAAATCCATTTTTACTTTAAAGACCGGATTTTAGCTATTCTCAAAATTTGAAGTGATGGTCAGAAAACTAATTTTCAGAGAAGTTTACCTACTTGCAATGTATCATGAGCTCACTCTTCATAGTTTTCTGTGTGCAATGTTTGATAAAAATGTTAAAACTTCAGTAATGCCTGAAACAGCAAGTGGGTTACACAATTTATATGCTATAGTTTTGAGTTCAGCAATAATTTTTAGGGCAACAATTTTTTTACCTGTGCTTTTTGAAAAAAGTAAATACAGAAGTTGTGATGATTAAAATATATTCTTTTTCTTTCTTCTGAAAATCATTCATCTTTTAACTTATATTCTAATATTAGTAAAGACTGAATTTTTAATAATTTCATTTAATTTATTTCTGAGTCAACATTCATAATTGATCCTAGTCTCTTATGTTAACTTACTCCTGGGCAAAATAATGTTTTTTTCCACCACAGAATAAATTGACACCTTCATATTTGTAACCAGTTTAGATCCTATGATATTTTATATCATCAATTAATTTTGAAAGTAATGACCATCTATTTGCTGATCACACCTCATGAGCTCTGAAACATCCCCAGTAAAAGTAAAAATTCTACATGCTTCTTGAAAATACAGCATTTTTTCCCTGTGTCAGGTGGACTTTTTAAGATGCAATGACTTTATTATGTGAAAGATAGTTGGCTATGATATTCCCTCAAAGGAAATTCAAGAGGATATGAATCTGTTCTAAACAAGTAACTAGACATCAGATTATATTTTTGATGCACTGCATTCACTACTGTACAGACTGAACAAGCTGAGATACTGTGAATTGTAATATGTATTTCACTGTCACTTTTCCCAAGAAATTTGTGGCATATGACACATTTTGAAGCTTTCTGTCATTTTCTGAAATAGAAGTCAGGAACAACATTCTTATCATGTTCATTGGTTTTAACACTTCAGTTCATCTGTTTACTTTCTATCTCCAGATCGCTCCTTTGACAGATGATGGAATCTGTGCATGTCAGTTCATGAACAAGAAAAGGAATCACGAAGGGGGTTATTCCCATCTTTGAAAGAGAAATCTGTTGAGGTTAAAAATGAGCCTCTGAGGTTTAGGAGACTGATTGCTTAAGTTAGAGTAGTCCAAGAAGCTGCCTTTTTCTTTTGTTTATTTGTTTTTGGAGTTTTTTTGGTTGGTTGGTTGTTTTTTTTTTTGGTTTTGGTGGTTTTTTTTGGTTTTTTTTTTTTTTTTTGGTTGGTTGGTTTTTGCTTTTGTTTTATTTTGTTTTGTTTGTTTGTTTTGGGTTTTTTTTGTTTGTTTTTTCTTTTTTTTTTATATTAATTTTCCCTTAAAAATTGTACTGATGGAAGTAACCAGAAAGAATAGCAATTTTATAATAAAAAAATGCCAGATAGAAAATTCAGCCCCTTTGAAAAAAAAAAAGGCTGACCGATTATGACTATGCTCAGTAATAGGAATGATTTCCGTAGCATAGAGGACATGGCTATGGTTCAGTATAAATATTGCAACTACTCTGTTAGACTTAAAATGATCATAGATGGTTTTAAAAACACTTTTCAAATATGTCTGCTGTCAGTTTATTCACTGAACACACTGTTTTGGCACAAAGATTATTAGCTGTAAAAAGGAAAATATAGAATTGATAGGCTTAAATGGGGGAGTTGGTATGCTTCTATCTAAACATTTGTATACAATGATCAAGTCGTTGGTACTGCCATTATGCACAATATGAAAGATCTTACCTTTGTATTTAAACAACAGAAATCTTGAACAATTGTAGTTTATGAAAAGATAAAATTGTTTCCTAGTTTCTAAAAGTTGCTTTCAAAAATTATGTGGAGCACTGACTCCTCATATGTAGTGATTTCTTTTAAAATTTAATTAAAGCTACACAATTTTATGCAAGATCTTTGTTGATAAGACCCCTCACCTTGTCCCCACCATGTTCCTTGTATTATTGCAAGTGAAAGATTATTATTCTCCCTATACAAAGAAATAAATTTCTGGGTGAGAGGGATAAAGATGACTAAAGAAGCTGTCTAGAAGGAAAGGAAAGCTTCATTTTTGGAGCACAAACAGCTATGGTCAGAGTGAGCCATCTTTAATCTCTGATGGAACTTGATACTGTCTTGCTAGTTAGCTGGAAGATCTATCCATTCCAAATAATGATAGACACCTTCAAAAGAAATATATCCTTCTATAATAAATTAAGGAACTTACAAAAATAGTATTTCTTTGGATGTAATGGAGGACTTAATTTGCACTTGAGCAGAAGCAATTGGATGCACTTAAATACAATTAAATATAATTACTACAATCCTTAGCTGAAGTTCTTCAGAAAAAGTTTAAAGTGGGCCATTGAAAATATAGTTTATTTTCATCTCCTGTTCTTTAATGTATGTGTCAAAAATTGACCTTATAAGGCCCTGATTTGGGAGAATGCTTCAACACAAGCTGAAGTCCTATTGACTGGGAAATGCACATGTTGATTATCTAACAGAACTAAGTATGGATTCTGATGAGATTTTACATGCTCTTGAATCCTTTTCTAAACATAGGTAAAATTTTCAACCAGCAAAATACTTCCTGCTAAGACACATTAATGACCTGCTGCAGTCCTGCTTCTATTTTAAAAGTACTTTTTTAGTAGGCCATAGATTATAATAAATCAGTATATCAAAGATAAGGGAGCATATGAATCGCAGTAATGAAAATTAAATGGCCGTGTAATTTGGAGTACTTATCAAACTGTAAATATATTCAGTTAGTTTATCTGTTCCTGTCCATTGTTATCTATTTTATGTATGGAAAATTCATGCCAGAGAAACATTTCTCTTTTATGATCACATTAAAAAATGAAGAAATAATATGAAGATTATTAAACAAAAGCTCTAGGAATTAGAAGCCATAAATATGAAGATTCATTGTTCCATTCGGGAATGCTATGACATCAAAGTTCTCCTCAATTTTTCTCCACATCAAACTGTAAAAATTTTTGGACTTCAAAAAACAAGACGACACAGGATTCTTATGATAAATCAACTCTCAGCAGTGACTGAGTGAATCTTAAGGTGAAAGGACATTGTTTTGTCTTGTTGTAGTACTAACAAAAGGCAGACGTGAAAGGACACATTCCTTGCCTGCTCATGGTATTCACTGAAGTATTGTTTTGTTCTGAAAGCTGAAAATGAAATTGCACCAAACCTTTAAAGACTGCTAGCTAAGACATAAACCATGACTGCAATTCACTGATTAAGAACCAATTAAGAGTATGGCACTCGAGGTAAAGAGTGAAAGAATAAGTTCTTTTCAAATTTCCGTGCATAAAACAACTTCACAGCTCGGCCCATTTACTTTTCAATCTTAAAGTGAAACATACCAAAGACAATTTAAAGCATTCTGAATTCACCCAGGTGTAAATACACTTGAATGCAATTACCCAAGGAAATTATTGTCTATAAACAAAAGTATGAACAGTCACTTAATTTGAGCCATGAAATCAACATTTCAGGCTGCTTATTGCTGATAGAAATTTTAGACAAATGTCTATCTCGAAATAAGATCTTCAGTTCTCAAGGACTAATCCTAATATACTCCAAGCACATAAACATTTGGGCACTGGCTTCCATTATAAACAAACTTGTCCCTTTGATCTATATGAGTCACTATATTGAAATACCTAGTGAAGTACAGGATGTGCAGACCACGGCTGCTAGACCCTGCTCTTATATTCCTGGCCCATGGAACATTCCCCTCAGCATCCTCATGATTAAGATATTTGTGGTTGCATAGACAGATGATAGTCTCCAAATATCCTGTGGACTCATGCTCTGAGCTGAGAGTTATTATAAGAAGTTCTGATAAGAAATATCCTGGTTTTGTGGTTCAACATTCTTCTTTAGTTAAACCTCACTGATTAACAATATGCATTCAACTTATAATGTTATAACTTTGATTCTCTTTTTGCCTTTGTTGTTATCCTTTCTGACAATTTAACTCAGTTTAATTAAGAACCGTAGCTGACAATTTATTTAATTGGTGTTGTTTGTCCTCTTTTTTCCCCTATTTTCCTCACTGTCTATTTTAAGCTCTGCAACTTCACTGTTTAATACTGTCTCCAACCTGAGAATCAATGATACTGCTTAGAGCCTTCTGATTGACAGAAATAAAATTAAATAAAATTAAATAAAATTAAATAAAATTAAATAAAATTAGAATCAGCATCAGGTATATTAATTGTTCTAATATGGAAACTTTTCCTTAAAATACACACAAGTGATCATTGTCATAAAACATTTCAATGTAGAGAGGAACATTTCTAATTAGAAAAGTTTGTTTTTCTTTAAAGACTTTCCAAGATACTACTGTAATGAAATAGAAGTGGTTTTTCAGTCAGTTTGGAGGTTTTATTTGGTTGTTTTTTTGTGGGGAGAGGTATGTGGGGGGTGCTATTACTATTACTTGTTTTAGGAATCAAGCAAGTAAGACTCTTCAGAAATGCAGAATTTAAGAACAGTTTTTATTTCTCATTTTCAACTTTAGTAGTGGACTCAAATGGCAATATTCAGCTCTTGAGTTCCAGGTACAGATACAATAATTTAATGTTCTTTTGGGCTTCAGGCTCAAGTTTGGAGTTCTGCACATCATAAGATTGCCTTTACTGGCAAAATCCAGAAGAAAACCTGGATTCAACCTTGCTGTTCCAAACACCAGGATATGTGACCTGTGATTATTCTTAAAACCATTTTTTTTTGTACTCTAATATTATACAAACAGCATGTCTGCAAAAACTATATCCTTAAAAATGATTTCTACAATGTCTTTTGCAAGCATGCCCAATTATATCTCTGCATAAACTCTCCCTAGTGTGCGCTCACTAAGATGTTAATTATTGAGTCCAACTCTTAGCTAAAAGTTTTGTTTGGTGCACTGGAGTTTGTCTAATGCACACGAACAGGACTATAGAGTGGTCTTAAATGTCTAGATAAGTCAGTAAGCTTCCCCTTTTCCCTTGATTGATGCAGGATGATTTCCTCTTATAAACAGCATAAGAAAGAAGGTTCTAGTAGAGAGATAGGTCTGAAATGCAATACATATATTGATGTATTTCCCTGACCTAAAATGAAAAAAATAATACCTTACGACTACTTAAACAACTAGCAATTGCTTATAAACTGGCCAATTTCATATTTTGATTTTTTCAGATTTGCGACATTTCATAGAATTTAACACAGTAACTTAAATTTGAAAAGTTTGCACTGTTTATATCAAGCAATCAAATATAGAGAGATTTTTGAGTATTTGCAGCTCAAATTTCAAGTTTCCCTCTATATCAAAGGAACTGAAAATATTTTTTCTACTCAATCACTGATAAATAACGATGTAAGGTGTCTCCAGAAGTTATGGCTCTGCTAAACAGGAAGAATAAAAAACATTGCCTACTGTGAGGATAACATCAAGCCAGTAGGAATTAATGGATTTTTCAAATGTAATGGGGAGATATTTTGTGAACATGTAATTTAGAACTAAATAAGTACTAAGCATCTGCTAATGACTTTTCAGGTTTAAGGAACACTGGAGGTATTTCAAAGAATAGTCTAACACTGCTTGAGAGTTCAGACAGTACAAAGGGAAGACTGCATATAGATTTGGTTCTCTGTTTTTTTTGTATAAAACAACAATAAAATCTTTAACATGTTTTGTGGTGGGTTAACCCTGGCTGTGTGCCAGGTGCTCACCAAAGCCTGTCCATCATTCCCTTTCTTCATCTGGACAATGGAGAGAAAATAACACAAAATACTTATGAGTCCAGATGAACATGGGGAGAAATCAGTCACCAGTTACCCTCATGGTAAAAACAGCTTCACTTGGGGAAATTACTTAATACCAATCTGATCAGAGTAGGAAAATAAAAAATAAAATCTTTAAAATTACTTCCCTTCACCTCTCCCTTCTTCCTGCATTTATTTTTGCTCTTTTGAACTCTACTTCCTTTCTTGCAGCAGTGCAGGGAGACAGGGAATGAGGATTTTGGTCAGATCATCATATCATGTCTCTGCTGCTGCTTTGTCACTGTGTGAAGGACTCCTCACACTCTTTCCCTGCTCCACTGTAGTGTCGGTCCCACAGAAGTTCTCCATGAACTTCTGGGTTCTTCCTAGAGGATGCCGTTCTTCATTAACTGTCCAAGCATGGGTCTCTTCCATCAGGTGCAGTCCTTTGGGAACAGGTTGCTCCACAGCTGGTTCCCTATGGGATAACAAGATCTGCCAGTAAACCTGCTCTAGCATGGCCTCCTCTCTCCAGAAGCCCACATCAGAGACTTTACAGCCTCTTTTGGGCATCCATCTGCTGTGATGTGGTTGTTTATCTAGTCTGCTCTCACTTTTTTCTCCAGCAGAAGCTGTTGCATGTTTCCGCCCCTTTCTCAAATATGTTATCCCAGATACCATAGTTGCTGATGGGCTCAGGCTTAGCTAGTGAAAGGTTCATTTTGGAGTCACTGCTCCATCAGACATAAATGAAGCTTCCAGTAACTTTTTACAGCAGACTCTGTATACTGCCCCCACCACTGAAACCTGGCTGTGTAAACCCAAATAATTTCTGAAAAAAATCTGATATATAAGCAAAAATGAATGAGTGTAGGAGGTTATTTTTTTTGTGTAAACTATCACAAGGTAATTGTGTGAATTTCGCATTTAAAGCAGTCCATTTCTTCAAACAGAAGCATGAAATTACCTTCTAAGACAGGAACTGTGGATCGTATTTATTTTGTCTGTAAAATTATATATATATATGTGTATACATGTGCATATATGTATACATATATATATAATGGAATGAGCAGAAAAATAGAATTTGTCTTCTACTGAAAGGCAAAAAATACATAAAAAAGGATTTACTAAACAACTGTATTTTTCAGATTCTTAACCTTAGCTGTTCTAATGAAATATTTCAATAATTTACTCATTATCAACTATGCAGGATTTGGTACATGCTGTACACACTTGGTTTATCTAAATCCACTGTCAATCAATACATTTCTTAAAAAAAAAAAAAAAAGGTGATGGCTGTCTCTATCAGAATCACTGTTTACCATCTCACTTAATAAAGTGTCAAATGAAACTTAATGTCAAGAAAAAAACACACCTAAAATCACCCAAGTAAATAAACAGAAATAAAGTGAGTTATGTAAGACTTAGTCCATTCTCATAATCCTGAATAATTCTATACTATACCCCTCACTGTTATACTGATCTCTGTTCAGTCATCTTGTGTTATGTCACTTGACTCAATTTTTTCCTCTAAATCTCAAAGTTTTCCATAGTTTCAAGTGCCTTCATATTTTAGCTGTTAGAGTCAAATAATAAATAGTCATTCTTGTCATCAAGAACTGATTGAGAATGTGAAGCATTTTTTAATTTTAACAGTTTATGACACTATAATCAGGATTTGATTATATATCGTTTCATTTTGCCGTCATGACTGTGCTTGGTAGGTGAGGAGAAATTCTGCTGCCTCTTCATGAGAGAAAATGGAAGGTGTGGAACAGAAATTCAATCAAGCATGAAAAAAATAATTACAATAAATTGCTTACTCAAATAGTACTCAAAAATTGTGTGATAGAAATTCCGTGACAAAAAGAATAAATCACAGTGTCTGTAGCATTGCAGTGTTATATTATTGCATTTTTCTGGAAGAAATACCAAGTAAGAGAAGTCAGTTCAGCAACTTGTCTTCTGTGAACTTGGACTGAATAATTTTGAAATCATTTTTTTCTCCTTTGATATGGTAAGAAAAAACAGCAATTAATAGGAAAATGCATAGCATTCATACAGAGAGTTGACATGTAGAAGACCAGGCCAGTTCTGACACTTGGAGTCTAAATATATAAAATATTTGGGCTGATATGCCATTGAAAAAATGAAGCAAAGATTTCATATTTTAATATCAGGGAATTTTAATATCAGGGAATAGAAATTACTTTATTAGAAATATGAGAGAAACAACTCTTAGATTTTCCATTTTATCTGTGGATATCATCAAGATTCATGCAACTCTTTATCATTCCTTGTCTCCCTAAAATATGTCTCTGTGTATGTATACAATATCCAGATTTACCCACTGTTTCGTGTTTTAAGGGTGGGTCAAAGAAATTTGTTTTCTTATGTTCTATGTATCATGGAAATTAACACCAAGTATCCTTTTCTGCTGTGAAAAAAAGTAATTTAGAATTAATTGGATCACAGAAGCACATTGAGCATCAACTGCAGAAAAACTTATCACCAGCCCTTCTGTACCTTTGTCATATGATTGTTTGCAGCTTTCCACTGGAGAAAATGATTGTAGACTTCTAAACTCATATCCAGTAGAGAATCTTTTCAAGTATCGAAGCACTCATTGGCGTGAACAGAGATTGAGTATAAACTGAGTGACGACAAGTCTAACAATAAAGGAATATAGATTATTCTTTTAACTTGAAATGCGATCTAGTGAAGCAGACACAAATTAGTATAGTGACAGCAGTGGATGTCATCTTTATTAAACTCCCCTCAAGCTCAACTACCTTACTGACACAGAAAACGCATTCAGGAGAAAATGGTAAAGATGTGGCACTGAGGCTAAAAAACAAACCCAATGGAGAAGACGTTAAGAAATCTTCTCTGAATTGTAAAAAGTGAAAGTGTATCTGGAAGTGGGAATAACTGAAGACTCTTTCCACTTAAGCAAAGAACTGTAGAATAAAAATGTGAGGTAAGAGTAAGTTCTTTGAATTTGTATTTTAACAGAAAATTGCTACAAAAGATATGAAGCCACTATTGCTGAAACACATTTACAATTCACAGCTTTTGTGTTCTATATGTATGTGCAGGAAAAAACAAAAAGTAATATTAATAAAATAAGATTCTAAGAAACAAGAGTAGATGTTTATGTAACCACAATGTTACAAGAAGAATTCAGATAGAAAATTGTAATATATATGTAGAGAGAAAGAGGAAGAAATCGTCTTCCTCTCTAGGCTTTAATGTTTTGGGGTTTTTATTAAGAGTTCCTAAAAAGAATTTGGATAAAAGTTTCCTACTTTTGGTAATTTGGTAAGTTTTTCTTACCACAGATATTTTGGAATAATATAGACATTTGGGTTGACTCAATAAAAAGAGTGTAAATATTTTAATCAGGTGAAAGGATTGATAAAATAAACACCTTAAATTCATTTGAGAATGCATGGAAAGACTAATAAAAAGGAAATAAAGTAATTACTAACATCAACTAAGGTGATTGCTTAGGAGTAAGTTCATTTGTTTCAAGAGCACAAAACGTACTTTATTGATATCTGATCCTATACCTTTCGGCTTTTTCACTATTCTTTCCTTCTCTCCTTTCCCATATCTCAAATGTTATGTAAAATCTCTAAATTACATATAGAGAGTTTCAAAACCATTCTAGCTCTTAGTTATCAAAAGTCAAGTTAAATGGGGAAATGTCAGCCAGAGATTATTTGTTCTTAGGCCAGTATGGTTTAATACCTTCATCAGTAGCTTGGTATGTGTGGGGGAAACATTGCTAATAAAGTTTTTATATGATGTACAATTGTTCCAATGGCAAAAAGGAACATAAATTCAGCAAAAATTCAAAAGCTTGCTATAGCAAAATAGTAGCACTTGTAGTAATTACCCCATGAGAAGCTGTATAGTTGGAAGTCATGATGCTGAAATTAATAAGTATAAATGAACACTTAAACCTTCTAATGAAGTTATTTGAGATAAAACTGTCTTAGCTATCTAAGTAGAGATAGAACAGTTCCTATGCATACTGGTCAGGCAGGTTGGCCTCTTCCCCAAGCACCACACTAAGTTTAAAAAGCTGTATTTGAAATATTTTAAACTGAAAATATCAAACCTGAAAGCAATTATGACATTAAATAATAATTTTAAACAGAGAACGATCTGAACGTTATTAAATAGAAATTTTAGTAGGCTTCATCATTGTTTACAGGCATATAAATAAGAAAGATATTTCTGATAAGGAGATGATTAATCTATAACACAAGTGCAGTTCCAGGATCCACTGAGAGTGCATGTTTCAAAGGGCAAGAATAGGACTGATGTGGTAAACATGGGAGCTAGCAATTCAGAAAGCCTGAAAATCCTCGAAGATAAGTGGGAAGGCAGGATTCACAGCTTAGAAAATGACATTTCTTAGATGGAGTTGTGAAAGGTTTCCTGCTGCTGTGTAAAAGGTTAAATGTCACTATACTAAAACTGAAGGAATAGGCCCACGTTAGTGATAAAGTGGTAAAAGGTGTGAAAGAATACTTGTGTTAATCTGTTCTGTTTGTCCATTAGAGGTGAGATTTTCCTTTTAAAAATATTCTTGTTCTTATTCTTTTTTCTTCATGTTTTTCAACTTTTCTTGTTATCTTTGTTTTAAGAATAGGAATGCAAATCTACCTCAAAAGTTAGGTCAGTGTGTGATCCTGGGATTATTCGATTTTACTGCAAATACAATCACTGATTATTCTATCAAATTTGTTATTAAGGAAATAGCATCTGTTTTCTGAGGGGCAACGCCAATTCAGTATTTAGAGGACCAGAAGTAGTGACTTTTATGGATACAACTGGGAAAGTAGTTTTTTGAGTGTTTACTTCTTCAGGCAAGCATTGAACTGAACATCTGAATTTGCCTTCCAGTTAGATGTCAATGTGGAGACGATGTTATCATCATCTCTGTAAGTCTTAAAGAGCAGTGGGACTCAGTTTTCATCTCTCTGATACAGAAATAGTGAGAAATGATAGAGGTTGTCTTTTTGTTAGTCAATATATTTTTCAGTTATACTTTCAGTGTGATGTTTAATTCAGGGATAAATCTGTAATTAATTTATTTGCAATAGGTGCATGTAGCAAAGGCCTTGAAAGAATCACAAACATAACTGATAAGATTATGTCATGCTCCAGATAAGAGATGGATCTTCTTTTACACTGAAAAATAGAAAAATCAACACGTAGATGAAGAAATGGCAAGCAGCTGTGTAGACAATCTTATTATTTTCTTTTCCTGGGATATACATGACACTCAGTTTTCCCATCTGGGATACTGACATGTTCAGTATATAAAATATCTCATTTACTCAACATTTCACTTGAAAACTACATATCTTGGCAATGTTAGAGGAACATAATGCACAATGAAAGGAATAGCTTGTAAGCACAAAGCCCCATTGCAGCTTATTAGCAGAGTTGTGTCCTCAGTAGACTTCTAAGGATTTGGAGAAACTGAGTACTGGCAAGCAAAGTCTTATTGTTGAATGAGCAGCCACTCTAATGAATCCAGAAAGGCTCTGCTTAGCACAGTCTCTGGTGTGGCTCACATGGATTGAATTGTAGATGAAACTGGTGTAAAACTGCAATGCATTATGCAATGGTGCATTATGTAGGTTTAATTTTGTGTGACCTGAAAAGAACAATGAAATAAAATCACCCAAAATGTTTTTATTAATAACCACAGTGAACTAATTTATTAACACAAAGCAGAAGAGCTTTCTGGAGTCTTAAACTGTAATGGTTTAAATATCTTCTAAATATTTCTTTTTCTTTCTTTCATTTTTTTTTTTAATCAATTTTATAATTATATGCATTGAGGGTTTACAGATATTTCGACTACAGCAGTTTTGATAATCACAAGGTGATTTTTCGAAGGTCTCCAATGTGTCCCTTGAATTACTAAATTTTGGATCTGATCCCAATATGTAAATACCTGTAATGTGATATCTCTCACCAATTTTAAGATAGGAATCTAAAACTGGAAGAAAGTGGGTCTGGTCCTTATTTTGTGAAGGTAAAATTGTCTGGTTAATTCTTTATGTACTATGAGCGTTAAGGAGTCTTTCTCTTATTCAGTGGAATAATAGCAGAACAGTCTGATCTTATAGTGATCACTGTAGTGACTATATGTCTTCTTCCTCTATCCTTCCAGTTGTGGGCAGCAACACTGAAAAAAACAGATGGACCCAGACTATTAATACATGATTCTGTGGCTGATGTCATCAGCACGGTTTTATATTTTTCGGCTGGGAGGTGATCTATGTAGTACCAGGCCTGCTGGCATTGGATAGGATTCACCTCCCTGAAATGGAAATGGGGTGTTTGCTCATGAGCTGCCAGGGCTCACTGACAGAGTTTAAAACTGACTTGAAAGTAGCAGAGCAGAATCCTAGGCTTGCCTGTGCTAACAAGGGCCCTCAGCCTGTTGCACTGCAGCACAGGAGAAGTCTTACAGAGATGAGCTAGAGGCTCCTGAGTAACAGTAGGCACACAGGGAAACCACATAAACAGCAGAGAAATACCACAAAGTAATTAAGGTGTCTTCCCCTAAGAAGGTGACACATCTGTCAGGGCAGCTGAAGTGCACCTACACCAATGCACACAGCATCATCAATGGAGGAGGAGCTGGAAGCCACTGTGCTGCTAGGACCTGGATGCCCTTATTAAAATTTGATGTAATATGTGTGTAAAAGCCACTGCTTTTCTTCTTTTACATGGCATCATTCCTCAATGAAAGCTTTAGGGTTTTTTAAATAGAAGCATGCAGAAAGAACAGCTTCATAATATCCATTGGACTTCTTATGCATAGAGTTTTCAGGACAAGAGAAGAACTAGATATGAGAAACTATGAGATTTCAGTCTGGCTCTAGATGCCGTTATTTGCCATTATTTCCTATTATTTCCCAAGAAATTTGGAAGACTCCTCTTACTCATTTAATCATTCCTGGTGAAATGCTGTCAACTGATAAAAATATGTCCATTCAAAACACAAAATGATGCTATTTTTTACCTATGCTAGTAGCTAAAAAAACCAAACAAACAAACAAAAAACCAAAACAAAAAACCAACAAAACAAACAAACTAACAAAAAAAAACAAAACCAAAAACCCACAAAGAAACAAACAAAGAAACGTTTCTATTTTTTCTATTTTTTTTTTTTTTTTTCACTTGGGAATGTTAATTCAAGACAACAGCTGAACTACATCAAATGAGTTGAAGAGCCCAAAAATCAGGTTTTGGAAGTTAACAGTTTGGTATAACAAAAGAGAACTTCTGAATATGACTCAGAGGACATATGAAACCAATATGTTTTGTTTTTCCTGTTCCTCCTAAGTTGTTCCTGACATCCAATTTCATAGACATAGCTGTCAGACTGTCTATGTCAGGCCATCTATGAAATGTCAGTTCAGAAATTGGTGCAGACATCTCTGAGCCTGCAATGATTTTTGACAAGTATGTAAACTCCACGAGTTGCTGCAAAACGAATGGTTCTAAGCAACCTCTTTTCCAATTTTCAAAACACCTCCCTAAGGAAATACTTTACACATGGTGTCAATGTCCTGAAATAGCTTGTTGAAAGCAATTGATTTCATGTGGATAACACTTTTATGGTGATGGTCAGCAATATGTAAAAAGGAGCTATGGAACTCTAGAATTTATGCCACTAAGAAAACCATTTGCTGCATTTGAACCAAAAAAAGCACAGTGACGTCTTTCAATTAACTAACTTTAATAGAATTGTTATAGTTGAAGGACAACGCCTATTCTAAAACATATGGCTTAACATTTTAACGGCAAGTGTTGATTTGTGAAGGATGGCAGAAGGATTTTGATGATATTTATGATATGAAATTAATTTTTAAATTTTAAATTTCTTTTTTTCTCAAATGTGTAATTCAAACTTGTTTTTATTCAAAAGCAAACTTACACTTTTCATTTCAATTACAGAAGTATATATCTTGTAATTTGCTTTATATTGGCATTGCTGCCTATCAACTAATGTTCCCTAAATAAAATTTTTATTAGACATAAGAAAAGGATCTTTTATACTAAAACACAAGAAATAGCAGGAAAAAGAGAAAAACTCCAATGTGCAGAGAAGGAAACACCACACCACATTAAGGATGTAGAGCTACTTCAAGTTGTTGGTTTTGCAAGTGTTTCATTTTGACTGGGTTATCTCAAATTACTGATTGTCTGAGTTAGAATAAGAATCCTAAATTATAATAATACTCCTTTTAATTGTTTTAATACAATATAAATTGCAGCGCTCTTGATTGGCTCTTCTGTTTCTGAGGTACAATTTCACCATTGGCTTATGCCTACCTGAATTTGTGCTGCCTTCAAGGGGAGTGGTTCCACTCCATCCTTGGCCATACTCTTAGTAATTCACTTGAGTCAGTTCTAGCAATTGTGCAGCCGTGCCTGAAGAGCGTTATGTCATTGATCCTACTGAGAATTATGAAGAGTAAATAATTAGTTCTTGGTCTAATCAGAAAATTGATACAACTGCCATGTGGCCACAGGTTTCTTAGACCTGACACAGGGGAAAAGGAGATTGGAGAAGGACATTACTTTTTTAGTACTGGTACAAATTGAAATCAACCTTCACTGACAACTCTACTTGCAAGCCTTCCATTTAAATAGCTATAGACTTTTAATTTCTATCAGTGTGTATATATATATGTACATGTATATATGTACACACATAAATATCTGTATGTATATGTATAATATTGTAACCTTTTAGCAAAATGTTTTCTGATTGTTTACCAAATTTTCCAAAAATTTATGAGTATCCATAGTAGGTGGTTTCAGTGACATTTATCTTTGGGAAACCACAAGGAATTCTTATGATCATCATTTTCATGCATCAAATTTATTTTGAATTTTTGTCAGAAACATATTATTTCACAACTGAATAAAAGTATTTTCCTGAAAGATTAGCTCTCTGTTTGACTTCATAGAAGATAAGCAACTAGGGGATTGTAACCAAACTCCTCAGGATTCTTTACTGAAGGAATACTTCTATTGGGATTTTCAAGGCTAAAATAAAGTTCTGAAGACTCTTAATGTTTTTTTTTTGCTAGCCAGTAATTTTTTTGGGGGGTCATCTAACTGAAATTATGACTTTATGTTCGAGAATGGCAAAAAATATTATAAAAAAAAAAAAAGATACAAAATCTCACACACTTTTCTGTAACTTGAGTTTATGCAGAGCTTTTATTTTCATGTGTTGATACTCTCATCTTGCAGTACTGTAAAAACTCTGAATTTCTTTCTTCCATCTTCTAATTTCAGCTGAAATCTTTGCCAACACTGCTTTATCTTTCTTGTGATTTCCATTTTGAAACTATGCTTCTTTATATAGTCTTTCTATTTATATAGCCAAAATTGAGTAATACTACTTTTTTCCCCTTCAGTGAAGGACGCAGAATTGGCTTTGGTTCACTGCTAAAATGGACCCGAGTTAATTTACATGCACTTGGACCTGCCTGAAATGGCTAGGAAATAACTACTGTGTATGTACAAAACTACAAGAAAACCTGAGTATAGAGGTATGCAATTTTCCCCACAAAATTACAGCAATGTAGAACTGTGGTTTTTCAGTATTGTTTAATTTTTAAAAGTAACTAGAACATACAACTCTTGAAAATTTTGTTCTAGCTAAAATACAGATTCCAGTGTTTTAATTGAAAATACTATAAATCCAACAGAAAAAAATAATTGAAAAATAGCTCTTCTTATCACCTTATGTTCAATGAGACATTTGCAAGTAGAATATTAACAGTGACAAGTAAAGAGATTATTCAGGATTTTAAGCTAGGTATTGCTGTGCAAGATTCTACTTCTTTGCCTATTAAAAAGCCATCATATTATTTATATCTTTTTTAGATAAGTGAATGATGCTTTATTTCATGTTTTTCATAGTTTATTTCATGTATAAACTATACTGTATTAGCTTTTTAAAAGTGAGGTAAGCCAATCAAGGGTAGACACTAATAAGAATAGCCACAGATTTGTAATAAATAATTTTTTTGTGTTTATTTTTCCTTCCTTGCCTTTTATCCTCCTGTGCTTATTTTTCATGAAAGTGATATTCATTTTTTGACCCATAAAAGAAGGAATGACAGGTATTTCTTTTGTTGGAAAAAATAAGCTTTGTAAATTCTAGTAAAGCACATTTTATTCTGGTAATCTAATAGACATAAAAATAGATTTAATTAGTCCAGGTAACTTTTGTGACACTGCTGTGTGAGTATAAAACCAAATTTACTTGTAAGTTGTCTTTTCATTGACCTAGGTAACTAGCTATTAGATATTTGGTTTACAAAAGCTCAGCATTGGCCAGATGGTTAAAAACATAACACTTTGCACTTTTTAAGTACAAATACATCTTCATGTTGTCTAATATGGCAACACTTTTAGATATTGCTTGTGTATTCCTCATAGCAAAGCTGGCTGACCGCATGTGGTTTTGTTTTGATTTGGTTTGGTTTTGGTTTTGGGGGGAGGGGGTTGGCTTGGAGGTTTTTTTTGCCTGTATGGAGGAAAAAGGTGCTACCACCTGGACTGACAAAGAATGATACTGTGGCAAATGTCAGCTATCCATGATGCACCTTTAGAGGGCTTTACTCCAGTACTGTCATAACCACCCTTTCAAATGATGTGGAGACCATCACTGATTTCTTTCTCATCCTTACAAAACCCACTCTTTTTTCAACCTAAATATGTCTTAATGCTTTTTTGCTCCCCTCAGGCTGCTCAGCACACTTAAAATTTATTGCCAAAAATACAGTGCTCAGCAGCTCGACTTCTACTTCTAGCTTTATTCTATGTATACAGAGCTAAAAGCAAGCAGGAAAAAAAATCTGGCATTTCCCATTGGTTTAATTTATTTATTTAGTTTCAACTACATTTTGTAGAATGTAAGATGTGGATTACCCAGGAGAAAAAAAAAGAACCAGCAAAACAGATTCAATATCACCCCTTATTAACTTTTCTACTTTCCTGGCAGAAATTGTTTCTGTCAATACTTTAATTTCAACTGAGCTGAATAAGAAAAAAAATTATGGTTTTTGGCAGCATGGTAACTGCAGATCAGATTTGTTCTATAAATATTATGCTCTGTAGTTTCTTTCCTCTAAAGTTCTTAGGTCATGACAAAATTCCTAATTCTTTTCAGGTTTTATGTTTCTAGGCTAACAGTGTTGAGCTACACTGGTACTCATGAACTTTAAGGCAAAAGTGTGAAGAGAACAAATATGCTGCTGTATAACTCCTTTAGGCATTGCTTTTGACATTAATATAGTAGGACAGAATTTTTCCCAGTTTTGTGCAGCAGAAAGAAAGGTTCATGCTGATTTTATTTTTCATTGTATATGAAAAAAAACTCAATGCTGAAAGCAACTTTCTGATCTTTTAAAACATTAGCAATCATGTACATCAAGTTACCTTTTAACCACACTGAGACTGATACCAAGAGAAAGTGAAGACAAGATAGAAATAGACATGAAACCAGACATTCTATTATGAAACTTGGTTGGCACACCTGCAGACAAGGAGAGAGATGCAACACCTACTTCACCAAGAAAAAAAAAATAAAATCATAGAGGACAAGGATTCTGCTCTTAGCAAACATCAGTCAGGACAGAATCAGTGTGTGGCTGCCTAACAGGCACTGGCACTTGCCTCACAATACCAGTGCTGGCAGTGAAGGTGGGAGGCAGTGCTTCTCTTTCCCCATGTTTACATGGCAAATGGGTTCTGCCAAGTTAGCGACAGGGAAAACACTGGATGATAGAGAAACATTAAAACGCAGCCTCTTCTTTGTAGGATCCTATAATAGTGTTCCCAAATGTTCCCAAGTGCAATAAAGTAGCTGGATACTTTGGTTGAACTTTTTAAATTCCTGTATTCCTCAAAAGATGAGAACTGAAGATTCTTGGTCTGCAGAAAGGGGAGTGTTTTCTGGACGTTAGTCAACATTATTATGTAGTCTACCTAACATTTCCACTCAGCACTGCAGTAAGAGGGATTTTGCTGGGGGTTGTTTTTTTTTGTTGTTGTTGTTGTTGTTGTTGTTTTGTTTGTGGTGCCTGCAAGGAATTTATCTATTTTTCAGGTGGCTGTTGTATATCTCTCTAAACCAACTTGTTCAGTCCATACTTACTTTAACCAAGAAACTAAGGATTAAAGAGTTATTTAACTTATTTTGTGCAATACAGGCATTTTGAGATAGTCTGGAAGTAGAATCCAAGAGCAAGAGCTTGACCACCTTTATTTTTCTAATAGAAGATGGCTGCACAGCACGTTGCAGCCATTTACTGAGATAGCAGATTAAAAAGATAGCCTATGTCATACTTGGAAGACCATGCTGTCCTTTTATTTAGAGATACTTCAGGTATCTGAACACTGTAAAATCCTCCAACTTCCTCTTCAATATGGGACAACTGCTAATTTCTCCACATCAAATTTTGACACCTGAGGTCACTTACAAGGTCACAGCAAGTTTTGTCAAATGTATAAATTTAAGGTCTACTTGGAAGTTTTTTTGTGGGTTTTTTTTGTTTGTTCGTTTGTTTGTTTTTTCTTCCTTGCTGTTGTTGTTGGGGTTTTTTTGTTTGTTTGTTTTTGTTGTTGGTTTTTGGTTTTTGTTTTTTTTTTCTTAACAAAGGGTTTCATTCTCTTACAGCTGTCAAGAGTTCAAAACTATTTTATTCCTACTGTTAAGATATTATCATTTTTGTACAACATCTGTATTTTAGTCATCTAGCACAGTAGTTGCAGGTATCTGTCTTTCATTAAAAGTAGTTATTTTTCAACTATTCCTTTATCAGATGTACATTTGCACTCAAATAAGTAACAGATATTTAAGCACTGAGCTACATGACCCAAGAGATTGGAAATCCTCAGACATGCTTAATAGAGAAATTATTATTTTATTATTTTATTTTGCTTTATTTTATCAAAAGTCTCTTGACTTGATTAAAGTTTCTTAGAATCCTTCAGAAAATATAATCAAAGGATATCCGTCCCTGTCCAAGTAGATGGCTTCAGTGATCTATCTTACTATTAATTTTTTCATTGTTTGGAAAAACTGCTAAAGGTGACAAAAATAGTCCTCATCATGGAAGTAATCTCTTTGCTGTTCCTTAGTGATTTACGTTTCCCATGAAGCTTCAATAAGCACAAGATAAGATCATAAAATCAGGAAAAAATCATGTTATTTAACTTTTATTGAAGCAATACGGAAGAATTAATCTACAATATATTCACTATCTGGAAGTGACATAGTCAAAATTAAAATTCTGCCTATCTACTGCATGTGCAGATAGATGAATTAATAAAATAGACATGAAGTGGTACTAAACCGAAATGACAGTGTGTTGCATTCATTGTAGTGTAGTTGTTTACTTGAGGCAGAGTATCAGTGGTTGAACATTCAGGTTCTTTCTTTTTTGCTTTAGTATATATATAAGTTAAATGTGATTACATAGAAAAAAAAAATCACTCTCCTGATTGGAAAAAACCTCCAATTATGCCTGGGGGGAGATGTAGCTATATGATTAGTGCCAGTAACCCAAATAAAAGTGCATTCAGAAGTGCACTCACATTTCACTTAAATTATGTTTTGCCTTAATGGAGCAAGTTTATGTAATTCTTAGAGCTTGAACTTAACTAAGCAATGCAGTTAACTGAGCAATGCAGTTGAACTTGAACTTAACTGAGCAATGCAGTTTCTCAATCAGGACAGTTGGATCAGAATCTGTAAAGCATGTTCCTGGAACTCTGTTGAGTATCTTTCTCATACTCTTTTGAGTATTCTTTTCAGAATTAAGTTGTTCATAAGTTGTGAAAATGTCCATTATCCCATGACTGTGATGAAAGCAAACTCAAAATGTTAAATTTGAAATATTTTTGGGGATTTTTTCACTCGTGTCTGAGTAACTTCCAAAATCTCTTTTATCATGCTGAGGTAAAGTTCTTCTGTTCTCACTATGCTGTAGGATATGCCTATGTTCTACCTTTAACCTAGATTGGGTATTTGTGTTCTGAACCACAGCAATACTGCACTCATACTATTCCTTTTTACAGCTGTTCTTACAGCTTGCATTTCTGAACAGAGATAGCTTTACAAATGAGGTCTTCCTTTATCTCTTCCACAAAAAAACCAGAACAATGGTTTAAATATAAATAAATAAGTAAAAAAATAAATACATGAGATCCTTTTATTTATTCAAGTCAAGGAATAAACAAAAGCCGGTACTTTTACATTATGAAGGTCAAGGAGAACATATAATTATCTTCTGTTTTCCCTCACCCCGCTGCAGTATGTTATAGACACAATAGGAATAAGATAACTAAATAAATGATGATAATAATTGATAAACAACAACAACAACAAAAAAAGCTAGGAGTTACAACACTACCAATGAAAAATCAAGTTATAGAAAAACTTACATGGCATTATTTTCAGAAATAATGTAATCACTTAAAATAGACTGCCATGAAGCAGAGCTTGTAAGATACTACAGTGAAACAGAAATTGTCCCCATCAAAGAGGTTCTGAAAATGTATATCCTTCTTTTATATGAGATTACTGAAACGTTGTGTAAACTTCATTTATCATCCGACTATTATATTTTAACTATTGACATGGTATTCCAGGTCAAGGAAAATTCTGTATTTGGACGGATAAGACCAACAGAGCTTTCTAAATAGATGAAACCTGTTAGTAGCCTCGAATGTATTAGCACAATTTGATTCTGATTTGCCAATACAATTAGTGTGTGACGTGTTCTCCCTGTGGGGTGAGAGCAGTCATATACCGCATTATGCTCACAGGAGAGTAAAAAACCAATTACCTTTGCTTCAAGGACACTAAGCAGAGCAGAAAGCCACTACACAGAATTGAATGGCAGCATAACCATTATCTTCAGAGTGTGCAAGTTTCATTGGTACTTGTATGGATTAAAATTTCACATTTCTGACAGATCTTCCTCTCATATCATATCTTTTCACCACACATGGTTTTCCATTTCTAGCTATCAAGAAAATGCAGAGGTGGGCTCTTCTGTTATCTTCCCACACTTGTTATCAAGCTCAGAAATTCTTCATTAGTTGATTATTCAGATGGTTTGTCAAGATTAGCTTTATCATTCAAACACTAAAAAGCTTCCAATTTTTGAGAGTTGGAACACACGCAAAAGGTTTACTGGGAATGGTAATGCACAGGTGAGCCCAATAATCTCCTAAATTCTAATGAAAGTGTGGGTAAGGTCTGAAAAGATCATTCATATGACTGACATTTCTAAATTAGTACAAAAGGATAATCACTAACACGTATTTTTTATCTATATGCAGGTTAATAGTTATTGAATCAAGCTGCACTTGAAGTCACTATTCTGTTCTTCGTAATGCTATCTCTACAGCTGCTTGATTAATTTTTGCCCAAATTTGAGGCAGTGCTCAGGTACTTCTTACAAATTTTAAACCATTCTGAAGCATACAGGTGGTCAAGAGGAGAGTTAGCTTTTTGGCACAGCCTGTGGACTAGAACAGGTAAAAGTATTCCTACAAGCTCTCTGCATCAGTATTTAACAAGCAAATTTTATTCCAGTGAACTAATTTGTGTAAAAGATATTTTCTCATTCAAATAACAATTTTCTTGCATACATCTGTTTTAAAGATTTCTGTGAGAGTTGAACAACAAACGTGCAATTACGTATTCAGAATGCATGTCAACAAAAATTAAAGTTGAAGACAATTTTAAAATATCCCCCAACGCCTAAAAGCAGGTGTTTTTTCTACTGCATATGCTGGGAAAGAAAAGCCAGGGTAACTATTTTAATGCTGTAAATAACTCCAAGACAGAAATAGCATATTATGCAATAGTCAAACAATGAATTTAACTGATTCTACTTGATTAAAAATAGAATAGTACAGAGAAACACCTGATTCATCAAGCTAGCAGTTTAATACACAGTATTCTGAAACCTTTTATTGTTAACAAATTGGAATGTGTCTCTTTTTTCTTAAATTTTGTATCCCCTAAGATTGATTTGTTACAAATTTACTAGTTCTGCGTAGGAGACACGAGCACACAGCTCAAGTAAGAATTTCAAGCTTGTTGACATTCTGTACCCTACTTTCATTGTTAGCTACTAGCATCAGTATTTCTACCTGCTTTCTTTAGAAATTTAGCAGGAAAATGTTGATTTTTTTTTCATCTGGAATATTAAGTTCCCTCCTTCTGTCTGTTAATAACAGTTATCCTCTGATTTCACCTTATTGAAGATAGATATTGATTCTTTTTACACATTACAGAGAAATAAACCATCTAAAAGGATTAAGTATTCAATCAGAAATTTCTGTACTTGAAAAAAAAAAGTGTCTTATCATCAGCCTAGTAAGTTAATTTTAAATAGTTTTCATACTTATGTCATGGTGACTTGGTATATAATATAATTAACAGTATACAATATAGCATGTAAAATGCACTCTAAATGTCTATTTATGCAGTTTTGGACCATAACACTGTAAATCTAACATTAAGTTTCTGTGTTGACTTTGATATACAATAGCATTACTTGTGTGAATTCCTCAAAAAAGAGTGCTTTAATTATTAGTGCTGCAAGAAACTTAGAAATATTTTGAAATGTACTTTCTCCTCTCTCTTTTCTCCTTTCTCTTGAAATTTTGGGCAGGAAGAAATATTCTTAATGGTATCTTATAACACAGTCTATGCATGAAATATATGTTTAGCTGATTTTCTGCCTAGAATAAAAACTGTTACACAAAGTTGAATACGAGGAGTCAATTACTTTGACTCTCTAAAGTCATGCCAGTTTCATTCAGGTTAACATTGTCTTAGGTGGAGTTTTCCTTCAAGTTTGCAAAACTTCAAGTTATAAACAGTTTTAACATGAACTTAACCACTGAAATGATTACATGCAGAAATTAGTAATAGTTGTCACTACACAGTTAAAAATTAAAGTGTCCAAACCATGGAAAGTTTTATATTTCTGCAAATATTAATCTCAAATATAGATTTTCAATATATTGTAGTTATCAGAACATATGCTGCTACTTAAAGCTTGGACACTTTGTATGTAGTACAGAAATATAACAGCTTGCTAAAGCAATTTTAAAATTCAGACTTAAGTTTTTCTAATTCCTGAGAACAGTGTGTGAAAACTCATACTTTTACAATGCTGAAGAAGCTGTATTTTTCCAACCTTATTAATTGCAGTAATTTATCTAATCCAAATTAATTGCAATTGAAATAAAGCTATTTCCTACTGCTAGAGATAGTTTCATTTTCTCCTGCCTTTCCAAACAGTGTTATTTTTCATTTTTTTACTTTCTGATTTTATTGTGCACATTTTATGTAAAAAAAAAAAAAAAAAAATTTCCAGTCTCTTGACATGTACCTGATCTAAAAATAGCTACAGTGTACAGAATGTTTCCAGAATAATACGCAAAATTTCTGCCCTGGGGACTTTTATAACAGACTTCTGCAGTTTAACCCTGATGGTGGCAAGTGTGTGTTTTTTTGGAGTTATGGAGCCAAAGATGTATTGGAGTAGCTGGAAATTTATTTTCATGTTCACTCTCTTGAAGAAACTGTTGTTGCAATGGTTGCAGGTGGCTCCTCCACAGTATTCATTTTGTTTTGATTATCTTTGTTAATAGAAGCATAACAGGTTTTTTCCCTTTATAATTGCCATGGTTATGAAGGACTAAAACTTATTTTATTTTGGACAAGCTCTTTTATATTCATGTTAATTTAAATACTGAGTGTACTGCATTTTTTAAGGTGATGGGCTCCACTGTGAAATTTTTGCCTTAAATAAGAGGCTTTCTCCTGCCCTTTAGCATGGCTGATTAAATGTTAAAAATAAGCATAAGCAAAGTGATAAAAACATACAAATAGAATATTTTATTAGGAGTAACTCCCTAGAGTATAGTAGTATTGTAAGCTTTTCTGAGCCTACATGTCCTCACTGTAAACATGAGCGAAGAATATGAGGGAAGTGAGAATAGTTCTGACTTCTGTTTGTTGCTCAAGCTGCAAATGAACTGACTCATTATTTTATAAATATCTAAAGACCTTCTATGTGAGTTGAGGCCATTGTGGGAATCAATTTGCCGTATTGTAATACATGAATTAGTTATAGTACTTTAAGATTCCCAAAGATTTCCAATCTCTTAAATGCTGTCATAAATCTGATCTTCAAAGGGTTGTTACTTTCATTTTACCTAAAACTTCATTTCAGTCTTCTGTTTGGAAAGTCCACTTAGAGGAAATATAGAGATGTTCTGGGGGCAAAGGTCCTCTACTTTAAAGTTTCACTGGATAAGCAAGGTTCCAATGGAGTACAAGCAAGTGACATTTCTTTTTGCATTTTTTTTTTCATTAATCACTTGTTAAATAATTTAGATATTTTTCAGGCATGTCAGTTTTACAAGATCAAATTTGGAAATAGGTATATGATCTTTGGTTTATTCAGTATAGATATAAGTAGATGCTTTAGGTAAATAAAGCCTTAAGTAGTTATTATCTATCTTTTAATTGTAGCTGATATTGAAATCACTACAACTACCAAAAAGCAAAGAAAACCCCTAACTCTGTAAGTTCTTCTGTAATAAGAGCTTTTTTTGTTCACTATTCACAGCCAAAATGACTGACCACTGCTCCCAAAGATATGGCAGAGTCTGTCTCAACTGGGGCAACTAAGCCAGCGCAAGCTTGTCACTGAGTCTGAGTGTCTCTGGACCAAACTAAAGTTTATGTAGAAACTGTATAGTGCACCGAAGAATTGCTCTGGCACAGAGGAGTCTTACAAGCTTTCTGGTTTATATAGGCCAATACTTCAGCCATGTGAATATATATTAACTACTTTTAGTTCCTATCTATCCATTCTAAGTGACACTGGTGATCTTGGTTCAAGGGAAATTGAGATTCTACTGCAGTAAGAGATTTTGGGGTTTTTTTTAATCATTTTTTACATGAAACAACAGGCGAAATAATATAAAGACTTCCCAGGAATCTTAGACTGCAGTCATAATGAAAAGTTTAGTGATAAGCTAGCTACCAAACCTTTATGGTAGATCTGGGTTTAGGCATTACACTGGTCCAGAGATATGTGTTTCTCTGAGAATCAGTGGAATTTGCTTTCAGCAGCTGAAGTGAAGGGCCATGCTAGTCCACCTTTTCAATTCAATTCACAGATTATTGAAATATTGACTTTTCCAAATGCGAGAGAATCTGCAGTAACCACAGAAGAAGTCAGCCATTCCCCTGGCTCTGAGAAGAGGTGGCACTGGCTCTCAACAAGCACCCTATCAGTTGCTATTTGCTTCAGCTCTCTGGAGGTAATCCATATCAGACAGCTACAGATCAGTCAGGAAGCCCACATCCTAAATGTCTTCCTTTGGTATTTACACATTCTCAAAGTCAAACTTGTGCAGAAACAAAAATCTTATCAACACAGCTCATACAACAGAACATCTAAAACTGCTGACCTTTTTTCCCTTCTGCTGCAGGTTCTGTAGGAATGACCCATCGTTGCTCATTTGGATCAGCTGCATGACCCCACTGGCTTACTGCCTTTTGACTTCTAGCAAGCACCTATTCCCTTTGGTTTGAAAAATCTAACAGGGAAATGGCTGAAACAAAGCTTCAGTAGACCTCTGTTACTGGTGCCTTCCTGGCCCTTCAGAGGCTTAATATTGCAGCTGGAGGATGATATTTTAGTGAGATTTGCCATCCAAGAGGTATCTCGATAAGAGGTGTATCACCGAAACAAAGCTGTTACATTTCCTTTCTAAGCTGTCCACTCTTTTTGATGATTCTGTGTACCGTACAAGCCTGTAGGTAGGAGTGTTTTCTATTTGCTTGTTATTTTCTACTGAAACCCTGAAATCTCAGAATTTTAAAATTGTGAAGACTGTCCTCCTGAGTGGAATAAAGTAAAATCGGTCTTTCTATTAGGTATTTATTTTCATCTTTGAAAATTTTCAAACAGACCAAATGTGAGAAAATGCAGACCTATGGGCAGAGAAACAGAATTTTCCACCAGTGAAAAAGTCTGTATAAAGAAACTGGTTTTTAACTCCTTCCTGTGCTTTATAACCTGTTCAAATGCACAAATTATATAATAACTCCTCCATAAAATATGGTTCGATATTAGGAGTGGAAAGTCTACTCTGTTCCATGAACCATCTTAGGATAAGTACTGTGAATCCTGCAATTTTACTGAGTGCTGCTTGTTTGATGGATTTTTTTTTTTATATATATATATGTTCTGTATATTAGCAAGAGGCTGAAAATCTCTAGCTGCCAGTGAACAGCAGTCCATTAGACTGAGTTGATCTCAAGCATTGTACTTCTCCAGCTGTACTCTGGGCATGCCTGCAGCCCTAAACCCAGGCTCAGAAGGCAGTGAGCACGCTGATTGCACAGCCAGTGCTGCAGATCTAGTGCAGATGAGCACTAGGCAGAAGGTCCATGTCCTGTATTTATGCTTAATCCATGTTGTCCCTGTGAAGGAGCAGAAAGTGTATGAATCAATTCATCATTGCTTCGGCAGCAACCTGAATCCTCTCTCACTGTAAGTTCCAGGGGGAAGGGTGGCAGAAATGCCATCTAATTTGCTAGGCAGGGAGGATTATATAGATGAATGAAACTGTTTTCCCTGGCATGCTGAATAGTGTTTCCTGTCTGTATTATTTGAACTGATCAGTAGCACTTCAACAGATGATCATAACTCTCTTGTGGGAAAGAGGCACCAGAATCTGGACAGAGTAAATAATCACTGGAATAACTATTCCTCCTATTTCTGGCAATTACATCAAAACTTAATATGATACATTTGCAAATGCTAAATTTAAGCACTGGGAACATTTTGCATATTTGGTGTGCTTGTGCAGAAAAAACAGGGAAATGGTACCTCCACTGTCAGGCTTCAACTAGAACTCATACTTCCTGTGATCTCTAAGACACTTGTCAATTTAGTCAGCTGCCCCTTGTGAAAACCAGGAGACTCCATGCAGGAACATGACTTCATATTCAGTCACAATCGGTTTTGAGACCTACTATGGTGACCTGAAAGAAACTGAAGAACAGTGCAAGCTGTATCAAAGGCCTAAATGGAAATATTTTCCTGTGTCTAGAAATAAATGTGTAGCCATCCCGACAGACTCCCAAAGCATTCACTTTGGGATTCAAACTCATATAAACCTCAAAAATATTGATTCTTCATAAACAGTCCTAAAGGTTATAATTTTCTTCTATACAGTTCTCTGTAAAAGTTAACCCTGAAAAGAGAGTTGAGTGGGTGTATCAAACTCATCCCAAAACTTACCTTAACAAATTTTGTATTAACTGAATTTTTCTGCGTTGAAAGTCCTAGGAATTCATGATGATGCATAGCAAAACTACATTTATTTTTATGCTTTGGGGTTTTACTTTTTTTATTTCTTCAGTTAGTTTTAAAGTGATACCTTGGATCATTATTTCCAGCAATGTTTATAGTACTTTTTTTGTGCAATATCTGACCTTTGTAGACTTTAGATATGGACAGAATACCAATTTATAATTTATTTTCCATCTGATTTGAGGTAATGGGGGAGGAAGACAAACATTTCCCAAAAAAAACTCAGAAAAGAACACAAGTTATACAGTTAGTGTACATCAAGGAAGTAGACTATTATATTACTAAAGTTTTAAAAAATTTATTATAGAAATAGGAGATAAGAAAAATGTTATCCCAAGGGCAGAAACACCCTTTGAAATTACAATATCTTGTGCAGAGGTTTTTTTAAGACTGGTAAAAGGTCCACTTTCATTAAATAAATATGAAAACCTTTGAAGCTTAAAAATTTATTTGTTGTGAAGTAGTGTGTCCTCCAATTGGCCAGCACTTTCCTCTACCTGAAAAGACATTCAATATACACATTTACAAAATGCACAACACTGCTTAAAAGAATCAGTTTTCACACTGTAATAGTCTGCCTCATGAAAGCCTGTGATAGCCTTACCAAGGAATAAAATTTTCTGTCAGGTCATAAGACAGTGAAATTTGAATGTAAGTATGTTGCAAAATCATGGTTTGGTTTTCTTTGTTAATGACAAGACTTTTTGTGAATTGAAAAAGAGGGAAAAAATTATCTTGAGAAGGAAATGCCTCATAGTTTAGAATTTTGTTGTAAGAAATATTATTTTTATTCTTGTTGACAATTCAAAGAATGCAATTTTTTTGAGCACAGAAGTATCTAAATAACAGGCAGAATATGTGGTTGTTTTTGTGTACATATAGAGATATAAACATATGCACACATTTGTTTTGTCTGTTGAACTGGAGACATAGACAGATTTCCCCATAATTCATTTACAGTCACAAACCCATATATTTAAATCCTTGTGTTAGTACTTAATGTTACACATAGTAATAATTTACGGTGATTATATTATATATTAATAATTGCATACTTTGCAATATATTTGTCGCTTTTTCTGCAAGTGGAACCAAGAAGTAAGGAAGAAATTTATCTTAGATATAGGTACCTTTCCTGCCATTACAAAAACAATCAGGATGATGATGCTACTGATACTTACTGGGGCAGAAGAGAGAGGAAAGATTTCAAAGGCAGAAAAAGTGTTTGGGGAGTTTTGATTGTTTGGGGGTTTTGGGTTGTTTATTTTTTAATTTTTGCATAGTTGATAAAGAGGGCGAATTTACTGTCAAGTATTAGCAAATCACCTGCAAATACATTAATTTCTCTTTGGCTCATAAGCACAACTGCTAATTGAGAGGACAAAGTTGTGCAGTTGACAAGTGAATACAATTCCCACTTAACTGAGATTTATTTTGAGCTTTACTTTATATTTGGATTTCTGCTGTTAGACAGTTTGATTTCTAAGAATAGAATAAGGAAATCCATCCAGTGATGACACAACCTCTTTTTACTTCAGACTAAATTTAGTTGATATTTGTGAAGTTTCTTGCATTGCTGATCAAAGGAGAAGTTCTTTCTTCAGTATACTATTTAAAAATCCATTTTTCCTGCTTTAAGAGAATTCACAAATTTGTCACAACGAGTTAAATACAAATTCAATCCAGAAGCAAGTGTAGTATTGGTTATAAATTCTCGTCTGGATGAACAAAGACACCAGCCCACCTGTCAGGCAAATCTTAGGCTTTATTGTGTAATTGTCTTCACTCTAGCAACCAGCGCCCCATTTAATTGTAGAGGTGTTGACCAACAAGCTCTCAGCTTCTAGAGCAAACTTTAACAAGCTTCCAACTCTTGCAACAAAGTTCAGACATGGAGTAAAGGGAAGAATGTGATAACCTCAACTGTCAGGATAAAACAGAAGAGGAGAGAACAAAGATGAAAAAGAGAGAAAGCAAAGGGGAAAGATCACTAGTGCTTAGATCCTTCCTGCCACCACGGATGGTTTGGATCTGGGATCAACAGAAAAGAGAGAGCACATGGGACCTACCAACTTCCTTTTCTAGCTAACCTGGTACATACCTCTTACATAAAGTAAAATTTCCGTGTCATTCACACCATATTGTTCTTGCAAGCAGCCAGCCTTTCGGGGCGCTCCAGGAAATGAGTCATGTGCAGTGGAGGGCATGTGAACCCCTGAGGCCCCTTTTGGTGAGGTGCCCAGGACTCAATCCTTCTCAAGGCACAAGCACACTGAGCATGAGTCTCAGGGCAGACTTGCAAGCCCAGGAACTGAAAAGGGAATTTGGCTCAGAACAACATTGCCCCATTTCCATAGGACCCTCTCTTCAATCACAACCTTTCTGTCACAGCAGTCAGAATGTTTGGGACCAAATTTGTAACGTGCTTATTCCTGGTCCTTCACATTCCTCCAATTTTCTCTTCCACAATAATTGTGCTGCACATCATCTCAATGGAGAGTACTCTTGCACTTTGCCTGTAGTTGTAGTTTAGTGTTGATATTTAGAATTTATTCAATAGGTGTCTCCTTTTCGCTTCATCACTTTCTCCTCTCTCTTCCTCCTTTTCTGGTGAAAATTTCATAATAAGTGAGAAAGTTTGCTATTAATTGCCTATTACAATTAATCCTCTTTAAATTATTAATCTTCTCCTGTGCTCTACAGAACGTCAGACAGTAAACAGAAATATGAGTCCCCCTTTTTAAAGCATGGGTATAGTTTTTAAATGACCTTTCCTGTAAGTCTTTTAATATCATAAATAGTTTTTGTGATTTTTATTTGATTGATATAAGTAACAGTACTCCCACTATAATGGTGACAGAAAAAATCCATCTAGTGGAATGAGGATTCTGTAATCAGCCCGTGGCAAACCTAACAAATTATATTTTGTCCAATTCTAATCTTTATTCACTTGTCTGCTACATTCAGTTTGGTTGAACAAAATGATAACACGTCATTGTCAAATACAATTTTTAATATTCTGATAAGTTTAATTTGAGCCTGATAATCAGCTTATTATCTTTAATGTAAATCACATTCCCTTTGAGACATATACTTATATCCTGGAAAGGCTTTGTTTTTCTATTTATATCAGTATAGATGCAAATTTTATTAATAAATGATTTAATAAACCTTTCCCTACCTAGAAATTATTTTTATTTACCCAGTCTGACTAGGAAAGTGCTGTATAAGCATCATGTCTTGATAAGAAACCAGTATTTAAAACAATGACTTTCAAATATGCAGGAGTTCAGTTATTAGACCCGTTCCCCATTTGAAATCAGTAGATGAATTCACAGACATTGAATACTGTGGGATTCCTAATAGTTTCCTTCATTTCCTAAATTTACAGCAGGGCAGTTTTATAAGTGACAAGTTCACCTGATCAGCCTGTCACTAGGAAGCTCTTTTAATTCAGAGTTTAAAATGTTCTAAATACAGAAGTTCTTTGAGTCTTTGAAAATACATATAATTTACATAGCATTCTGCATATTCAATACTGTGTAGGCATCACGACTTAAGCATTCTCTGTCCCAGAAACAGCAATGAGGAAATGTTATGCATATTTTACAGTAATAAAAACTTGAGGCAGAAGGGTGAAAAAAGCTCAGCCAAAACCATGAAATGAGTAACTGGTAGATGCAATTAGGAACTAGGCACAACTAATTTTGTCTTTTAATTCACTTCTCCAAGTTCTGGTGCTTTTCAAGGATGCAGCTCCCTGACTAGGACACTAGATAACTTTGTGACTGTTTTCTTTCACCATGTTGAAAACAAAACAGAAGGCAGGAAAATAGAGCTGCAATTAGCTGTGAAAGGCAGCCAATAGGGCTTTGTAAATCCCTTGAAGGCTCTGATAATTAAAGGATTGTCAACACTGATTCTTTACTGTCTGAATGAGGTGTCTATTATTCAGAATAATAAACCAGAAAGAAAAAAGTAACTCTCTGTATTGTCCTTAGATGTAGTCAGTCTAAAGAAAGTCTAAGAAAAAATTAAACTGGTAAAGCTTTGAAGAATTTAGTCTAATTATGATTCATTAGTTTTCTGTTGAGTGAAGGATGACTTTAAAATGTCATTCTCTCTCCATCATTTCTTACAAAATATGGAAAGGCATTAGTTCTCTTTCTTAGTAGTTCTTTCACTAGCTCTCTATCATTTGCAATTTGATAATTTGCAAATTACCAAAGGAAAATATAATTGTTTCAATTGTTCTGTAAAAGTGTGGATTTTCTGAATACTGGTGCCGCAGCAGTTTGACTGGAGAGCAAAGGAAACAGGTTTCTTAGCACTTGATAGTAGTGGTAGAATTGGTTTTGCATAAACAATCATGGAAGAATCAATTTTTTTCTGTTTATTCTTGAAATAAAGCAAATGAATAAAAGTTTCTAAATACTTTTTCTTTAAGTCCATTTAGTCCAAAGGCAGAATCTTATTTAAAAAATAAAAAAGGACCAATAATTGTTTGCTACTGGTTTTCTTTCATTTGGTCCCAAAAGGCAATTTAATATTTATACAGTAATAGGGGCAGCTTAAAACTGTTCCATAACATTGGTACATCCATGAACAATCCTTTCCAAGTAAATAAATACAAGGTATCATTACTGTTTTCACCCCAAGAAGATATTCTCCAGTGTAGTTGTCTCTGTGCTGTCAATCCTGCATGAAGTAACTGGGATTCTTAAAGCCCCTGTTCCTGTAGGCTGTGTTTTCCCACTTCTGAGGTTCTGCACAGCCTGCTCTGAAAGAACCTGCTGGAGCAGGAAGGTGAGACAGGATGGCCTTCAGAGGTTCCTTCAACCTCAACCATACTCTGATTATCTTCCTAATGTCTGCAAAGGCACCATCTAGAACTTTCTAGAGCCAAGTAATTCTTTTGTGAGTTTAAGTGAGCTGAAACATCCCTTGGCTACTCATGAGCTAGCTGCTATCACAGATAGCTCTTCCCCCATATAGATAAATTTTCCCCAAGTATTTTTATAATCAGTACTCTGGAGAGTGCCAAACTTGTAGTTTTATGTCATGGTGTTAACATACCTTTAAATTAAATTATTGGGTGTTATAATAGTAAAATTAATGTGGTTTGGTTATAAACACGGAGGGGTCCTGCTAATGACACGTTGATCTGGAGTCACAGAGATCTTCAAGAGCTTTATCTTGATTTGAAAAATATTGGAACCTTGAAGGTCTGTGACTCCAGACCAGATTTTGGGGAAAGGGGTAGAGTATATTCCTGAGTAGTGCACACTTCTCAGCTAAATTAAAAAAAAAAAAAATAAACTTTTAGAGAAACCAGAGAACCAGGGATAGACTTTGAAGCTGAGATGGTAACAGGGAGCCAAGTACTGTTTTGCTTATCCTGGGTTTTCCCTGAAAATTCAACTGAATTAAATGAATATAACTTAGAACTGATTAACCACTTTGTTACTAATATAAGATTAGAGCTCATTATTTTTTAAAAAGTTCATTCGATGTACAGTACTTGGAAAACCTGGTTATCTGCAATAAAGTTTCCATTATCTTACTTTTTTTGTGAAAATCATCAACACCTTTCTTAGGTGTGAAAAGTATTGTGTAAAGTGTTTTTTTACTGGGTCCTAGAAAAGTGAAGAAAAGTTAGTAGAATTTTCTTCCTGGGTGCTAGCAGTTGGGCTTTCATTAGACTATTATATGGTGAAATGCCTCCAGTTCATGAAACAACCCAATAAAGAAGCATAATTAACTGTGTCAGAAGACATTTTACAGTTTTGTCTCTTTTGGTGTTTTAAAATATTTTTTCCTAAAACCAATGTAAAAGGAATTTCTATAAAGATTTTTTTTCCTCAGGAAAAGAATTGATATTATATCTTGTATATTTTATAAGTTTTGCCTGGAGGAACTCTAATGAATAATATCTATTTAGTTGTTATTCCATTTGCTTCCACAGGCAAATTTTAAGAAAAGTACATATACTATCTTACCCTGTATTGTCACTCTGAGTATTTGCAGCTATTTTTTTTGTAGATTTGACGGAAGATATCCAAAGAGGATGTTTTGGGTGGGGTTTTTTTTGGTGGGGGGATACTTTTTAAGCAGTTCATCACTGTTTATATTTTAGCTAAACATTTAAAATTTTGACTCTAATTTCTATAACCTGTTCATTTCAAACAAATGGATTTTAAGTGAAACAGCAGGGGCCAGCTAATGCAAGAAACATGAGGTTGCTGGCCTTTGCTCAGTAGTAATAACACAGAAATTGCAATCCAATTCCCAACTTTGTATTTCACTTGTGCCCCTGTGCAGATTAATTGGAGAAGAGATTTGGAACTGCACTGTAGTGTGTCATGAGAAAGTGAAAGGTCAGGCAAGCAGTTTTGAAATGTGTAGAAGGAAGGAGCAAGCTATGAATTAAATATTTCTGCAAGAAATTATTAAGTAATTACATAGAAGGATGAAGAAGAAAAATTATATAGCATTTAATGAATGTAGAAAGAAAAAAAAGTCGAAAAATATAAACCTAAGTTGCATTTTCCAAATATTTGTACATTAAAATTTTATTAGATTACAAAGAGGCAGAGGACATCCTATTTGGACCATCCTTTTGTGAAGTGTAGCTGACAGGACACAGTACAACTTAGCTTGATTTCTTCCCACTCCTCTCCCTTTCTAAAAATCCTGAATAAAATGTGCATAGTTAGCATGACATCATTCTAACTAGGGTCACATGAGCACTTACAAAAAAAAGGTAAAATCTGGAAATCTCGAAAGGATAACAACTGAAAATAACTGGTAAAAAAAACAAACAATCAAACAAACAAAAAAAAAATCTGAAACAGAAACAAATGTTGTCCATTTCCTAATTCTCTGGGCTCTTATCTTCAGCTGTTAGCCTGCAGTACAGCTAGGCTGATAGCTCTGCAAATCAACAAAACTTGAGGATCTGAGGGACATATTCCTTCAATGTAGATTAAAAAGTCAGGATTTAGTTTTTTAATTTCTTATTAGACAGAGATGGATGACTTCTTACATTTATATTTTTTACTCTTAAAACAAAATTGCATAAGTATTTGGGCTAGGGAGGTAAGGGGAAATTGATCTGAAAGAAACAAGTTTCTGTATTGTTTTATAGCATGACATCAGTTGAGACAGTGGTGAGAAAATTTGAAAGTCAGTAACTCAAGTGTATAATTTGCAAAAAGATAATGCAAGTTGCATAGTCTACGGATGTATTTGTTTTTAAAATATATGTTTTATATATTCAACGTAAAATGAGACAACAGGTATGTTACCTGAATTACTCATTTTATGGAGTGACATACATAGCAATGGTAGGCAAGCACTGTATGGAATTCCATGAACCTATGGAACCTTCACAAAGAGCCCAGGCTCTAAAGGACACATAGAAGTATTGATAAGCTTCAGTTAAATGTGTACAAGGATATTCAGTGCCCATGTCACACACTGACATATTATCTGAATAATCCAAAGAAGCATTTATAGAGAAAATGGAGATTTCTCATTTACAATATCATGTACCATGGTACCAATAAGATTTAGAAGAGCTATCAGATTTCAGTATGATAAAGCAAAGCAAGCCTCAAGACTGTTGATGTTGCCCACCATTTTTCTGCATAATAAAAGAATATAAAATTTTAATTTGCTTTTTTATCTCCTTGAAGAAGAATATTAAAACTCTTTTGAAGATTTTCTTTCTTAAAGAAAATCAAGGATTTTTACATTGATCCCTGATAGCAATAAAACAGGCTGGTTAAAAAAAGTCAGAATAAAACTATTGGGGGAAAAAAGTCAAAATCACAACAAAAAAAGCAATTTGTTAGTATATATTTTCATTATAAATATATAAAGCCAAAATTATCCAGGTACATCTTAGGCAATTTTATTGTATCATAATACTTATGAATAGCCCTTAATTATATCTTCACATCCCTTTTCCTTCACATGTGGAATCTTCACCAATCTTCTTATGGATGGAGATCTCTTAGAGCAGCCTGGTCCCCCCCTGCTGATTAAACAAATTAAGCAGGTATCTAGAGTGATGTGAAATTCATCTGTGTCTTGGGAGTCCTCTAAGGAATTGTGTTCTCTCCTGTGTTTTATTTCCTCAATTATAGAAATCTTTACTTCTCTGTAGGCTTTTTAATAATGTGTGAACAGAACGTTCACAATATTCTATACCAAGAGAGGGAGTTGGGGAGCATGGGTATAAGTTCCTAACCATCTGGGCATTTTGAAATATACTTAAGTTCCTTAAGCATTCTTGACACACTTTTAATATTTTCTGTGTAAAAAGGTGGGTCTCATCACAATTTCTGTGTCTCTGTGCTTAGACTGTATAACATCAGCCACTCCTCCAGCTGCCAATGGTAACTGCTTTCCAACGATTTTAGAGCCCGTATAAACTTGTGATAGACTGACTTTATTTTTCCCTTTTTGTTTCAGCTGCCATTACCTCACAAAATGCTCCTACTTTGCAGCCACATTTTTCCATGTTCATTTTTATTAAACTTTCTAATTTCTTTCTGAAATCTGAATATAATATAATATTTTTTATTTTTATTTTGTCTATTCTCTACAGTATTCCTCACTACCTCATTTTCCCTCCTTTTTCAATCTATTTTGAATATTACAATTACAACACATCACTCATCTGTGATAACACGTTTAAATCCTGTTGCAGCATGGTTTGATATTGTTGTTGGGGGTTTTGTTGGTTTATTGTTTGTTTGTTTGTTTGTTTTTCCTTAAAATAAATTACAAGGCTCAAAGCAGTTTGGGGATGCAAATTTCTGGAGATTTTTTGTTCCTGTCATCACATCATATGACACTGGGCAATGTAACTGTTCCAATAATGAATCATTCCTCAATATCCAGCTACCTAAATTAACTTCCATATCTTGCATTAGTGCTGACTTAATAACTATGAAGCTTTGTACTTGAAACATTTTCATTCTTGAATATAAAGCATTCTGAAAGAGGAATTAGTGGTATCTTCTTGTCCATTATAAAGGGATTGCTCACATGAGATATGCCTCTCTTGAGGAGGGCAGTACTAAAAGTAGCCTTTGACCCGAGCTACTGAACCATACTGTCTGGAGTTATGTTGCTATTGAAGACAGGTGTACTGACATAGTCCTCATTCTTCTCATTCCGTAGTCCTCTATGAGATAGTTTAAAACTGATTTTCTGGTTTTCTTTCTCTTTCTAAATTACATCTATAATAGCTACTAGAGCATTTCACATAGCAGTAAACATTGCCTCGTGCAGCTTCTGTGGTTATGATCCCAGGTGACATTATTGCTTCTTACATGTTCCACAAATGGGGAGGTTATAATTTAATTAACCCTGATAACGTCAAAAGGAAATGCATAAATTCCAAGGTATTTCCAACTTTTTTTTTTTAATGGGTAAGCATAGAAGAACTAGTAATATCTCACATTAAGGTGATAGAAGCTAAGGAAAAAATAAAAGCAAAAAAACAGAAAAATCCACCAAAACCTTTTTAATGTAGTTCTTTACTGTTACATTTTTCGTTAGCATAACCATTCATAAAAGGTAAATTTTATTTAACAATGCAATGGCTGAGGGCTTGATGATGCGGACACTGGAAAAGCAAAAAAGACATAAAAATGTGCACTTAGAATTTGGCCTCACAATTATAAAGTAAACTTGTATTTGATTATTTCAAATTTGCTGAGTCAGTCTGCTCGTTTTTGTTTGTGTTTTCTTTTGACGTTGAACAGCTCAAATATCTCATTTGCAGGACATGTTATAGTGCACTATTTGAATGCAGATCTAAATCTAAATGATAGGTATTAGAGAAAATAATTTGCATCAAA